>NW_026115500.1:0-31436 GCF_001640805.2 Lates calcarifer | reverse complement strand
ACTGAGCTACCATCTGATGGGAGTTTAGATTCAGCCAATGCAAACGCTGCCATGGACTGGCTAAAAATTACATCCATTATATTTCAGTCAGAGTTGAGGGAAAACAAAATAATTTAATATAAAAGTGTGTCATCTGCTTCAGATGGTTAAACAGTGTGGTATTTTAGTGTTGTCTGTGTGGGTACAAACAATACAATGTGTAGCACGTTTCTTGACCAGTGATTGCAGGACGGGGAAGGGAACTGTGTGAGCTGATGTGTTTGTGCACATGACAGTGAGATAGACACTGAGAGAGGGGAGAGAGAGAGATACAGTATAACTGAGAAAATCTGCCTTCCTGCTCAAGTGAGTTTACTAATCCTGCACCAAGCCCAGTGTGGGCAAACTAATGCCATTTAATCCATGCGAGTCCATATGAGCACTGCACACTTGCAATGGGACAGTATAACATCCTACTTTAGCATAATATACAGTGCTGTGTGTCCTCTGTAAAGGCTTCACATTAACACACTGTTAAGTCTCATAAGTCATGTGCCCAACAAACATCTTTCCAAAATGATGACAAAATAAAATGCAAATGAGTGTGTTTTCACCAGCTAGCATTATGCAAATATGTATAGCATGTGTGACAGGATTACATAGCTAACTGAGCACCAGTAACTTTGGTGCTGCTTCCCAACTAACATGGTATTCATTATTTTTTTTAATGAATGAATCTGTATTGCTCTTTTGTCTGGTGGTGGTGGTGACCTGTGTAAAGTGCATGAAACTAAGGTCTCCAGAACTGTGGATGGTGCAGGTTTGTTTGTGTTGATGTTGGTTTAGAAATTATCTCTAATATGAAGTATCTCAGTAACTACTGGATTGCTCTAATATTGTTTTATATCTATCTATCTATCTATCTATATAAATATGGCATGCCGTTCAGCGAATTAATCTTTGAATATATTGAATGAAACCTTGAATATATTGATTGAACTTCTGAATATATGGAATGAACTTTTGAATATATGGAATGAAGCTTCAATTCATTGCCAAGTCAAGTGAAGTGATAGCTTTCTGAATTTGCTGGCTTTACAAAATGACACCAGTTGAAATATCCCAGTACTTTATTGAACAGGTTGTACTCCAAGTAACACTAACAGTTTGGAGACTATATCACGTCACCTTGAAGATCATATCTCCATTATTGCAACCTTCATAGCCCTTATGAGTGATAATGTTCAACAAAATGTTGCTGAAAGAACATTATGCGTCATTCTTGAAGGAATTTACGAGTCTCTAAGAGAGATGTTGGAGGAAATAACATTCCAACTAGAAGTTGATGTACGAGTGCATGGCATGGGCAACACATTCTGCATCTCAGAGAGGAAGGCAGAGGTAAGAAATATTATAACATATAACAAGTGTATGGGGATGCAGGCAGATGTGGGCCAAGAATAATCTCTATTGATACAATAAAGAAGTAACAAACTTATTATAATTTATTATTACCTAAAAATATTATAGGTTGTAAGGTAATGAGATTCATTTATTCACACTGTGAATTAACACATTCACACATTTGTTTTTTATTTTATTTTTTTTCTCTTTTGAGGTACAACATAACAGCTGCTCAGCTGACTCACATGCGGGATTTAGGATTTAGCTGGGTGGCCATATCTCGGATTCTGTCTGTAAACATCCGAACACTATACAATCACAGGTCACTTGGTCTGGTGGACTATGGAAACTTCACCGACATTGCAATTGTCGATCTGGATCGACTTATTGCTGAGATTCTCAGACAAACCCCTGGTTCTGGAGAGACCTATGTCACTGGTAGTTTGAGAGGAAGAGGTATCAGAGTTCAGCGTTGGAGGGTGCGAGAGCGTTTAAGGACAGTAGATCCAGTGGAGCGAGCCTTGAGGGGACGACGGACAATTCAACGGAGGGTCTACAATGTCTCTGCCCCAAATGAAGTGTGGTATGTGTTTTTTTTGTTTTGTTTGTTTGTTTGTTTGTTTGTTTGTTTTTAATAAATTTGATTAACATTAGTCATTTGTCCCATAGCCAGTGAATGATGGGGGTTCATAAAGATTGATACAAGGACTTTAGAATGCATATGTAAAATACACTTAAAAATGTGAGATCTATCTAGATAATGCAATAATGTTTAAAAATGTAAACATTTCAACAATCTCTGGGGTTGGAACATATTCTTTTTTTTTTAAAGATTTTTGGGGGGTTTTGCTTTTACTTGATAGGGCAGCTGTAGAGGAGACATTAAAGGGGATATAGAGGGAGGGGAAGATGCGCAGCAAAGGGCTGTAGGTGGGAGTCGAACCTATGGCCGCTGCAGAGGACTTGTAGCCTCAGCACATGGGGTGCCTGCTCTACCCGGGGAGTTGGAACATTGTTATTACCAAGTAGAAAGTAATAGTAGTCTTACAGCAAAATTAATGAAGTTACATTTTTATGTATATCCAGTAATAACAGATTTATTCTTATTTCAGGCATATTGACACAAACCACAAGTTAAATCCATGGGGATTTGTGTATCATGGTGCAGTTGATGGCTACAGTCGCTGCATTACCTTCCTGAGATGTTGCACAGACAACCGAGCATCTACTACCTTGCATCTTTTCCAAGGTGCTGTTGATGTATTTGGACTGCCACATCATGTCAGAGGAGATGCTGGTAGGGAGAACATTGATGTTGCATGCTTCATGATTGAAAATCGAGGAACAAACAGAGGAAGTTTCATGGTTGGACGTAGTGTGCATAATCAAAGGATCGAAAGACTGTGGGCAGAAGTAAACAGAGCCATGTCAGGATACTATAAAAGACCTTTTCCTCTTTATGGAAAATTCCGGACTTTTAGACAGTACTGACCCTCTTCACATTACAGCTCTTCACCATGTTTATCAACCAAGAATAAACAGATCTGTGGATGAGTTTGTGAGCCAGTGGAACAACCACAGCTTGAGGACAATGGAGAGTCGGTCCCCACTGCAACTGTGGACAATTGGAATGTTCCAACTTCCTCAGGATCAAAGACCGCTCAATCGTGTGCCTGTGCAGCCCCATTATGATCACCATTGGAACGTGGAGTTAAGGCCCATCAACCCCTTCACTGATGATGGAAATCATGGAACTGAACTTTTTGTCAGAGCATGTGACCTGCTTGTTCCACCATTGTGGTATCATACATTGTGACATACTGTATGGACTCAGACATAATTAAGTAATTTGAGTAACATTTAAGGAATACTAAAGGACAGATTTGTTTATAATATATTTGTCTCTCATAACAAAATCTGATATGTGCCCTGTATATTATATTCAGTTGTGGATGAAGTATTCCATTGTTTTAATTAAATAAAAGTATATAAGTGTTTCGCTCTTTCTGTTGTACTGTTTTAAGCAGTGGTTCTCAAACTTTTCAATTTCCAGGACCCCTAAAACTGAGATGTAAGTAGTACAATAAAGTTTAATACAATGCAAATGCTCAAGTAAAAGACCTGAAATTGGGTTATTATTATTATATATAATATATTAATTTAACCCTATTGATGAAGAGGAACTCATATAAATTCATTTGGTCTACAGTTTTTGGAATCGAAAAAAAAAAAGACTATATCTCGTAGACATTAAAATGACAATGAACCAGTCCGTACAAAGTAGGAACAAAGGGCCATTTATTAAGAAGGCCTAACCATAACCTTAAGTGGGAATAATCTGTGTTTATCTCGGTCATATCAGATGTTGGACTGTTACTTAACAGTTACTTAAAAGTTCACCAAGTGCACATATCACACATCTGAAACACAAAACCATGGCTTGAAATATATATAACAAAGAACATTTCCTCATCATATTTCTTCATGCCTACATTCAAGTAAATACTGTCTCTAGGAAAAACAACATGAAATAATAATTATTTTGAAAAACAAATATCCTCATCATAACTCAAGCTCTAAAAGCCCTCCATAATATTACCTCTCATGCTCTTCCAAACCCTGGTGAATTGCGTATGGCAAAATCCATATCAGATTTGAAAGCAGTGTATACTGCATGAACTGGAATGCGAAGAATATTTTCGCAGGTATTTGCCTGTGGAAATCGGGAATGGGTAATGAAGCCCAGTGCTGGAACGCTCTCACATCCAGTGAGGAAAACAAGAATATCCCCCAGAGAGACGCCGTTTTCACCTTAAGATATATATTAAAAAAAAACACACAATTAAATGATGACTACACTTACCAGCATTTTCATAAAGTCATGTGTTATATCACTGAAGTGATGCAAAGTGATCAGTGGTCAGAGAAGTATGAGTTAGTAAGTAATGTATTTATAATTGACATAAACTGTCTTACACAGTGGAGCATTTGAATTAAAATATTTTTAATATTTTTATTATGTGATGGAGCCAAAAATGTTAAAAAAAATAATGTCTTGTTGAAACACCAAAATGCCAACTTACACTCAGCATCCTGAAGGTAGTCTTGCCAGAAAGCCAGGGTACGGCACTCGTCTTGGAATGCATTACTTCCTCTTTCAGAGTGAATGATCCGGAAGAGATTCTCTACGTCAACTGCTGTTAAACTCTTTTCAGCCTTCACAAAAAGGCACTTCATCTGTAGAGGGTATCTCTGGAGAGCATCTAGGACACCTAGAGACATTAAGCCTTCTCTGAACCTATTAAAAGGGAAACAAATATGAATGTGTTGTTTGGATGTTTTTTTCAGTGTTCAACCAACAGGCGGTTGGCCATTGACTCTACCAACAGAGCCAATGTGCAACCCCACAATCAATTTCCAACAAAATTAAGATATTTTGACTTGCACTGGTGCACTATAAAATTGAACTGTACATCTACCATTGAAATTGTTTGTGTTCAGTGGTAACATAGTTTCTATATGGCAGCAACTATAAACATACCTCTCAAAAGGTGCACGGGTCCGCTGGAGGACATACCAATGAGTCAAGTCCAAAGCAATCTCTTCTTTGTTTTGGAGTGTTATGGGGACATTGTGACCTGAAAGACAGATCAAGCTGGCTGCCTGTGCAACTGCATCTTGCAGTTGTGATTCAGTCTCAGCCTGTAAGATCTGAAAATATTAAAATGAAAATATAATAGTGCTAGTAGCATCACTGTTAAACTTGTACAGTATGTTTATGAGTTAATACAAAATGAAGAATTGATTTTTAAATTCAATAAAACCAAAGGAAAATATGCTCACCGACTGCACCTGTGACCATGTGTCTTCATCAGTAATGTGTTCGGTTTTGACCTTCACATTGTCTGGACCTTTTTGAAGGCACTCATACATGAGTTCGGACAGGAAACATGGACTCTGTCCTCCATGGGCAATCGACATTGCCATAATCTGGCCGGCATTAAAGTATCCATTTTCTTTGATTGCTGTTCAAAAGAAATCAAATGAAATTTAACATTACATGTGAAACGGTTACATCAGAAATGTCCAGGCTGACTTTAAGAATTCGAAAAAGGTATTGTATATGGATACTGTATTAAGGGAGCTAAGCAAAAGTTCAGATCTCTTAAAACTAACACCCACATTCACATCTTCCCAGTTTTCCCACTATCCTCCCACTCTGCCCCTCATCACCTAATTCATCCAATCACAGCCTGCCATCTCTTCTCTCCTCTACCTAACTAAATTCCATAGGATCATTGATAGTACCACCCAGCCGCTCCATAAAAGAGTGGACATACTCAAGAGCATATTCAGCAACAGATACAGACTCCCCCGCTATTCAGGAGAGCATTACAAAAAGCCTTACTGAGAATTACTTTACAGTAATCATAAGTACCTTTGGAGTTGCATGTGAGGACTTTGGCATCAGGTGGACCCTCAAAGATGCCAATTTTGTCCTTGATTTCATGAAGACAGAGTCGGAAAAACTCCCGAGTAGGTCCTCCATTGTCAACGGCTCCCTCAGATATTCCATAGTCATCTGTAAACTTGACATCTACTCGCTTCTCTGGTGAAAAATTGGACCTGCCCAGGGCTCTGGTTGCTCCGTCCCACACACTTCTTCTTATGATATTGAAGCGCACAGTGCTGTCATTATTTACTCTCGATGAAATCGGCTCCATTATTTTCTCTAAAGTCATCTTTAAATCACTGGAACAATAATAAACAAAACAAAGTTTTGTTAGTTTCAATGGGAATAACCCAAATACTGATCTATGTTCCAACATCCACAAATTATTATTAATACTGATTTAAAATACATTTTCCAAAAATGTCTGTGATGAGGTAAAGGAATATGTGAAGGAGTTTTACTTTTTTTCTTGCTTTTCCAGAAGTACTTAACCTACTGATATAGTACACATAAAATACACTGAAAACCACCCTTCATCCAAAGAGGCACTGAAACCACTAAAACACAGGCCACCTTCAGACCTTATATTGAAATGCTTTTTGTGAGCTTGGCTCAGCACAGATGTGGGGAAAAAAAAGTCTGTCAATGGGAAGGTACAGTACATGATCGGATAGCAAATGGAACCCCAGGGACTAAATGTACTGTAAATGTATGTGGCCAAGTGCTACCTAATAACAAAAAATACATTTTGATTTTGGTGTAAAAAGTCTTCGACTGACCTCTCACTTGTGCTGGAATCCAAAGACCTGCAAAGGGCTTCCTGGAGGTCGGGGTCATCAGAGAGGTATTCCTCCTCAAACAGGTTAAGGTATGTACTAGAAAATAAAACAATAATATTTTATAATTAAGGTACAAAAAATATGTTTGCTAACACAGACAGCTGCATTACTACTGGACAAATAACTTTGTGGCTGATACAAACACAAATGATAGACAACGGACCCACCCACGGATTTGTTTGCACTAACAAACACCTGTTTGTGGGCCGGCAAAGGCTGATTTGTTCATCAGAAAGGTTCAGATCAAAACTTAACATAGCAAATAGCTCTTTAGTGACAATACTGTATGCAAAGAGATGAAAATTTTTGAAAAGATGGACCTGTAGGATGTGCAGGATGAACTATTGCCAGATGCACTGGGCTGTATGGAACCATGGGAAACACCAGAGGTCTGATTCGCAAAGATGCTGCTGTTACTGTCTGCATTGACAGTGGGGCTAATCGACAACCCACGAGTGTTGCCACTGCACATGGTGAGAGTCTCATCAATAGTGATGCCACCAGCACAGGTGGACATGGTGAGGGTGTCAGCAGGGATAGAAGGTGCATCAGTGCAAACATCTTCTGTAGCAAAACACCATATAACTTCGTCACCACTGGACATGGACGGGGTATGACTGGAGAGGGAATGGGCCTCAGAAGTGGAGATATCTGGGACAACTTCGTTGGAGATGTCAGGTGTACTACCAGTGGCTGTAACCATAACATACTGAAAATTAACTCAACATTTTATAGTTATATGACAGTGAGCATCAGAACACATTTAGGGCTTGTACAATGCATGTATCTTTTGTACATGTATCTATTATCTGGTAGAATATTTCTTTGCGTGAAATTATTTTTTTCTGCACAAAAATATTAATTTAAAAAAACTTAAAGTAAACTTAATATGTGCTGAAATATTTACCACATTTGTCAGTGTCAGATATTTCTGCCAAACCAGGGTCATTTGAACCACTGCTTTCCGCATCAGAAAATGGCTGTAAATGCAAACAATAACTTGTATGGATCCAATAGACCGTGCAAACAAGAAAACATTGTAACAGACTTTTGCCAGAGCTTACTACAAGCAACTGTTTCAATACACTATTGCCATTGTGACTGCCACTGTCATAAACATGTCTTGAAATCATCAGTGCTACTTACATATTTGTTTTCCTCTCTTAAAATGATCTTGTCAGGCCTGACATAAATCGACTTTTGATGGAAAAGTTTTTTCACCAGGTCTCCATTCAGGCTCTGTGTTGGGGTAAGGGATGGCTCAACTAACTTCTTGTAGCAAGGCAACAGGATTTGTAACCTAAGGGAAGGAAAACACTCTACATTAAACTTCTGGTGAAGCTAAAAGAATACAAGGAAAATATTAAGTATCAATACATCATTTGTATGAACACAGAACTTTACATTCTGTTATTTTCTCTGTTTAACCAACTTCAGTTTACTTCTGCCATTTATTTGAGTATAACATTCTAAACAATATTTTTTTTCACAATGCAACTTTATTTGATAGCAACAGTTGAAGACAGAGAGGAAAGGGGAGAAAGAGAGGATGAGAAAGAGCCCAGGTTGTACTTGAACCCCCCTAGCTGTTGTGGGAAGGACTTGGCCTTTAGTACATGGGATGTACACTCTAGGTGAGCTACAAGGCCACCTCAGTTCAGTATACAATGGAGTTGTTATGAGCTATTTACTGTACAACCAGGATACATTAACAAAATGTGTGTTCATATATCCCAGCAAATCTGTCCGAAATCAGCAGCAGCAAAAGGGAATTAATGTAAAACAATATTTTAATTTGCAGCACACAAGCACTTAAAATGAAGCTTTCATAGTAAAGTATGCTGGTATTCTTGTAAATATTAAATAAAAAGAGGGAACAAATCGTGAGCTTTCTCCATTCTGACCATATTTGAGATATTGTGGTGTAAAGTTTTAACATTCTATTCAGCAAAACTGAGAAGCAGAACAAGTTTTGCAGATTAAATGACCAAAAATGCATAAAACTTGGAAAATCTAACCCACTTCTTATTATGTTAATAAGTAGTACAAGAACTAGAATATGTCAATAACTCAATTTTGACAAAAATGGAGATAGAACCTTATAATTCTAAGTTCACAAAATATGACAAAACAATTCCAAAACTTACCTGCATCCCTCTACAGCTGCCTGGAAGGCTCCTGTTATTTCCTTCATTACTCTTCCAGCATCCCAGCTACAGCTGAATTCCAAGGCAGATTTGATGTGTCCATTTTCAAATAGCCAAGCTTTTCTGGCACGCCTTGGCACATTTGTAGTTTGGCATCAGGCAAGAGAATCACCTCTTTGAAGAAAGTCTGAGCAGATTGTGCACTGCCTAGTGTCTGAACCTGATAAATATTAAATAAAATATATCATTTTGTACAGAAACAGGCAACGTTAACATTGAATTTACTTTACACTGTATTCATTTACATATTTTGTGGTGTCTCACATACAATTAAACTGCGTTGCAATGATTAATTCCATCGTAATAATTTCCATCAGGCATGATCTCATTGTCTATATGCCCGCAGTCCGCTGTGTAAGTAACGTGCCTAATGTGTCGTCGGTCATCAAATATGTTCAATACTAAATTAAATATTCATCCTGCACTATGGATGTGGGTGATTGTCATTGTATCTAAATAATAAGAGCTTCTCTTCAGTTGATAAATTCCCTGCAGCTGAAACAGCTTCTCCTGTCTCGGAGAAGTGCCGCGTCAGAGCGCAGTGCCATTACGCACGACCATTTACTGTGTTTTACCTTTATTATATCACCTGAAAACGATACCAAGCTAACCATACAGACCTACATACTCTACATACATCCGAATCCTGGTCTGGTGTGGAGATCTGAGCTAAGATATAGAATTACTATATCTTTATATGCACTTTACTGAGAGGCCACTCCTTACCTCTTCCGTCTTGTGCCCTGTCTTGTGAACGGGCGGAGGTTGAAGGAATGCTGTCTGCTTGAACATCTGTCTGCCCTCTCGTAACAGTTCTGCCCCGATTAAAGAGGTACCGGACTTCTTCGTCCGAAGAAGTGTGGTGGGCACGGGACCGGGTTTCAGCATATGGGGGATTCTGGCCTGCACAAGCATTCGCCAGTGTGGTTATTATCTCTTCATTATTTAAAAGAGCTGTAACTAAATTCCGAGCTGACTCAGCCATTTTTGCTGCCGCCGTCGCATCCGCATAGGTCAAAATCGGTTAAAATACAAGGTGCCGACGATGACGTCAGTCAAGTGAGTTTCATTCCATATATTCAAGTTTCATTCAATATATTCAGAAGTTCAATCAATATATTCAAAGTTTCATTCCATATATTCAAAGATTAATTTCCTGAACGGCATGCCATGTATATATACATATATATATATATATATATATATATATATATATATATATATATATATATATATATATATATATATATATATATATAGAGAGAGAGAGAGAGAGAGAGAGAGAGAGAGTTCTCAGGGGAATTTACTATTCACTCCATAACTGTCCATCTATGTTTGATGTTTTTTCTCCTTTCATCAGTTGTTTTTGGATTAGTAGTGGTTATTTGCGTAACTATAAAAGGTGTCATGGGTATCTGTTATTGACTCTGTAGTCTGTTTCTTTAAACTGTCGTTGAACTAGTTCTTTTTGTTTATACTCATGGTTGTTGATTCTTGGATCCCATACGTTGTGCATGTTGAAAAATTATGCTGTTGATTGTTTCTGTAGGTACTTTGAGCTGCATGGTCATGAATTCCTTCATACTTTTTTCTGGATCATCTAGGATTTGTTTTGAAATGCAGCTGAAAACCAAATTGTTCCTCATGCTGCATGCTAGCAAGTCCAGAACGTTCTCTTTCATGGTTTTGTTTTTCTGCAGTAATGGAGGTGAGCTGGGTGGTAAACATGCTGATGTTGTGTTTTAGTGTAGCATCATGTATAGTTAGTTTATTCGAAGTGGAAATTACAATGTCGCTTACCTCTTTACCTCTTTTATGATGTGTGAGATGTGTTTTTTGGATCTAGAGTCTAACAGTTTGCAGTTATCATTTGAGTTTCACACCAGGTTTTGCAAGATCAGGAATCACAGCATCATCTGGCCTCAGATGTGAGTTTACTCAAATAAGGTTTGAACTGAACTGCCAGTCACAACACTGGCAATCATGCTGATCGTAAACACTGAACTCCTAACCGATGTTCACTGGCAGCTCCTATAAAGATTATTCAAACAAGACAAACAGGTCCTCAATAAAGTTGACAAAAGAGAGAGAGGAAGAATTAGCATGTGTAATTCTACTTTAAACAGAATGCAATTTTTTTTTTTTTAAAAGGAGAATATGGAACCAAAGATGACTGGAACCTGCAATACGGTCCGTCTGTTTGTCAGATTTCTATCACAGCATAGTGTCAGTAAAGATTCAGTTTTAGCCACAACATGTAAAATACTGCTCCAATAATATTAAAACAAGCCCAGTGTAGTTCCTTTCAACAGGATCTTTCGACAGCAGTCATTAGAAAAACTGCTCAAACTGCAGACAGGCGACCAAAAACCTGCTTCCAGTGTTTGTGCTTATCTTGGCTGTATATATCCATCAGCTATATCTGTGCTGCAAACACGTAGATGATACTAATATCAATCGCCTCATCCAATGTGCTACAGAAGTATTTAAAAAATGTTGACATTTGCCTTTAAATCACCACTTTTGGAATTCTTTTCTGCTTTTACTTTTGCGCAAGAAAAAATAAATAAAAACTAATATTTTCCTCAAATAATCCATTCAGTTGTCATATTCTAAAATGGATTTGTCTTATTCAGTACAACATCATTACACTGCTAATGTTGACACCCTGAGACCCTAACTTGTTAGACAATTATTATCAAACTCCTGTTGTGCATGTTGGTTGAACTTAACAAAAAGGCAACTCAACAAAATGTGTGATCAGAACTCTCTCATTCAAATAGACTGCAAACATAAAAGACCTCATTTGATACACTCACTGTGTGTGTGTGTGTGTGTGTGTGTGTGTGTGTGTGTGTACAAACAGCTCATAATGGCCAATCATGTAGGTCCATCTGAGGTCTGCTGCTGAACAAATTTAGTGGACACACACACACACACACACACACAGCTAAATACGTCAACATTGCATTCTTAGAGCATTCTCCTCCACAGAGCAAACTCTATTAGCAGGCGTCTTCCCTCCGGGCTGACACTGACTTCTCCTATCTAACTCCGCTGTCCTCAAGAGGACACACACACACACACACACACACAAATTCCCATGCATGACAGACACACACGATTTAAACAGGTCTGTGTTTTTATCTGTGTCAGAGACTCATTAAGAAAGCACTGAGACAAAAAGACAAATATAGGCAGAGGAGACACAGTACAGATTATCTCTCATACATGTTTCATACAGAGAAATCAGTGGAAGCATTTCCAACAGTTCATCGTCTTTAACTGAGATGCCATTTCTACTGTGATGCTCTGTGAGCATGTCACTTCCAATCTGGGCAGTTTCAAACAAAACCACACACCATTTCTGTGTGTTTGTGTGTGAGAAACAGAGATACCAGGGATGAATGAGAGAGAATTTAAGACTTTTAACTTCATCTTTACATGTCTCAACATACACACCAGCCCTCTATATTTAAACTCTCTACTCTTGGCAACTCTTTCATTTTTTCATTTCTCAGTTATTATGTAAAAATCAGTAGATTCTTCTTCTACAGAAAAAGAAGTGATTCTTGGTTGTTAGTGCTACAGTTTCTCTAAATTCAGTTTTTGTTCTCTACGAACTCTGTCACTTCCACTGTTGCTTCTTTTTGCTGCAAGAACTGCATCCCTCTTTCAGGTCTGTGCCTCAAAACAGTTCCTAAGATTTCCTGCCAAATCCAGCCTTATGGCACATGATGCAAAATGCAGCATGGAGGCTACCAATCGTCTTGGCAATAGTGTTGTTTATTAATGTAATTAAAACAACATCTCATAGTTAATGTAGAAATGATTTAGTAATCTTAAAACACTGCATACAATCCCTTTAATCAGACAGTTACAACATTGTGTGGCTGGATGACAACGGAATGTATTTCAAAGAAGACAAGACGGGAGCGATGCTAACGCGCTAGCCCGTCCAAGGCGTTTTCAATGTAAAATTAGCATTAGTTAGCAAGTTAGCATTAACTTACCATTTGTTTAGAAAAGGAAATAAGTAAATGCTGTACAGATTGTATAATTTACTTGTCTTTATTTCTGTGTTGTAGTTTCACAGTGTTTCTTCAGGTAAATCTGCATAAAATTTCACCTGCTGACTCCTGGATGTTTATTGAAGAACCTGTATCTGCCAAGCTGGAAATCATCGTTATTTGTCATGCCATGATCACATCCAATCAGTTGAATTTACCACAGGTGGACTCCAGTCAAGGACAGAAACATCTCAAAGATGATCCAGAGAAAAAGGGAGGTACCTGAGCTAAATTAAGTCCCATAGTAAACCATCTTAATATTTATGTCCATGTCATATTTCAGTTTTTCCTTTTTAATAAATTTGCAGACATTGCTAACATTCTCCTTTGGCTTTGTTATTATGTGGTACTGAGTGAGATTGATGAGGGGATATTGATTGAAGTTTGGTATAAGACTGTAACAGAATGTGCAAAAAGTGGTCTGAAAACTTTCTGAATACACTGTGCATCATATAAGCTACAGTGTTGTGGTGGTTTTATCTGTGAAAAGCTATGTGTAAGCTGAGTGCCACCTACTGACATTATACTGTAACACACAAATGCTGTGGCAGTTAGCAGTAGGGTGTGACACTTGTAAGAGCTGTGACTGAGCTGTCAGCTGCCTGTTGGATGAGCTGAAGCATGTGAATTGCTGTTACAGAGGGACCAGTAAAGATGAAGAAGAGGTGTTATAGTGATCTAGACAGCTGGTGACAAAGGCCTAAATGAGTGTGTCACAGCCCAGCTCGACAATTGTGACAAGGGAGGGAGACGGCACGAGTTGGCAGGTCAAAGTAAACAATTTATTTACCAAAAAAGTAAATTAATCAACCTAACCAAACAACACAGGAATAATGAATAAAAAGAAAACAGCAGCTGCCACCAAGGTCGCCTGGGACCAGGAACCATCCTCCCAGACCCCACCAGACTCCAGACTGAGGGTCAATATAATAAGGAGCACACACTGGGCCCAGGTGTGGCTCAATCAGCTGACACCCCTCTACCCAACACCTGCAGCAAGAAAGAAGTACAAAGGAAACACAACAGGTGTCCAGGTGGAGGAGTCATCACAAGTGTTTTTAAATTTCACTGAACAGAAAGCATCACGTTTTTGAGACATGATGGAAGGCGTTTTCCAACTCTGGGTTTTTGACCCTGTCAGTGATAGTAGCGGATTGGGACTCCAAACAGACATAGACATCCTGCTGACATTGCAGTGTTTTCTGTGCTGCAGGAAGTCTTGTGACATCCCGACAATGACACAGCTGTGGTGGGAGCTCAATGAGACTACTTAGGCACAGTTTTCACCTAAATGCTGATGTCAGCATGTTAAGATTCTGTCAGTGACAATGTTAACATGCTGATGGTGTAGGTATATATGATACAGGTATAATGTTACCACATTCATAATCTGAGTTTGTGTTGGCACAGTAAGATTTGATAATTAACACAAACACAAACTACTGTTGAGGCTGTGAGGATATATTTATGATCTTGGGTTGGATGAAATGTCAGAGTCACCAAAGTTACTACAGTTCATCTTGTGGAGGACATGAATCTCTGTTCTCAATTTCATGGTCATCCATCCTCATGTCATGTCATGTCATCACATGATCTTTTTACCTTTTGTATGCCAGTAGATTGCATCTTTAAATGCAGAATGCCTGGAATGATGAACACCTTTGGCGGAAAATATATCCACCACCCAAGAGTACCCGCAGTCACTCTGAGTTGTTGATTTCACATGACTTCTAAATGTGTGTTTCTTTCACACAGGCAAAGGAGGAGAAGGCGGTTGTGGGTAGTGGAGGAGGTGTTTGTATGAGTAATACCAAGAAATGTCAGGTTATAACATCCAAGCTGTACATCTGGTGAGGCATGAATGAAGCTGATGAAACATGAACTAATGCTATGCTAAGAAATCAATAAAGATACAGTACAAAGTCTTTCATTCATTGTAACATTTTTGTCAGTTTTCAAGACCTCCTAAAGGTTTGCTGTTGTTTCTGGAGGAGCTCAGTGCCCCCCTGGCCTCACCATAATTCAATGTGGGGAAAAATAATCCCAACAACACACATATTTAAAACTTTGTGATTTAACGCTAATTCTTATGGTGAAGAGAAATTAGGAAAGATGTTAAAATGTCTGTATAGTCAAATATGTATCTTTGTCCACATTTCATCAGGAGCTGTATTGAGCTTTTGCCCATCACCAGCAGTGTACTCTTCAGTGTTTGTCCTTCTCGGCCAGTCCACACAGGTTTGTTGGTGTGGTTCCACACATCTTTTCCTTAAAGCTTTAAGTGGGTCTCTACTGCTTTGCCACAAGCATTTGTGAATGGCAAGTCAAGTGTGGGGTCCTGGTTTGCAGTGGGTATCACTGCAGTGATGTCTACACACCAAGAGAAAAATCGGCTTTCTTGTTTTAGTGTCAGCTCAAAACAGTGAAGTTTATTTTCCCACTGAGATTTTTATACTTCTAATTGCAGCATCCACAGCTCAAAACATTTCACAAAAGTTGGGGTAAGTACTTTGTTCCTGTCGGCTAAAGCATGTTTTTCATAGACGGGCAAGAAATGTTTTTCTTATTGGCGCCAGTGCTTGACTGCAATTTTTACATTTCTGCCCAACTAAACAACTTCAGTGTGGTATTGTGTGTTCCACCTCATAAATGGGTGATGGGGCTGGTCCTAATAAAATTCCTAATAATGGACTAAACACTTTCCTCAATGTTAAGACTTGGATTTAACATAGTACCAATGCTTTCCAGGTAGTGACATTTTCTCCTGTTAGTTTGTGCTCTTGCTCTCTGCATATATTCCACCTGTATGCACATGACATGCAGGTTTGTACAAATTGCAATTCACAGGTTGAGGCCTTGTTTTTCATTTTTCTAAGATGTGTGTGACTCTCAGAGATTACAAACAGGGCTTGTCTGGGATTTGAACACTAAACGAAAATCATACCCCTACACCAACAAGCCAGCACACACAGCTGGCCACATCTGTATTTCTTTGTTGCTGAGACCTGTGATTGAACTCTTCAGACTAGTAATGTGGCGACTTGGAGCTCGACATGATTTCAACTAGTCCAACAGCACCCTCTGGTGGTCTCATTTAAATGTTTGTCTTACTGTGCGTAACAGACATGTTCTCTCTGTACACTTGTGCTGTTCTTGCTCCCTCACTTGGTTTGTTCTCACTTGTCAGTATTCTGAAAGCTAAATAATTAATACTGCTTTAATGCAACTGCAAAATAAATTTAAATTTGACCTCTTATCAGTCCATCTACATACTGTATTCACCATCACAATGCACAATGCTGCTTCATGTACAGCTTTCAATCTGCATATTGCTGTCTCGCCAGTCTATTACAGGGCTGACACATAGAGACAAACAACCATTCACACAATTTAGAGTTACCAGTTAACCTAACCTGAATGTGTTTGGACTGTGGGAGGAAGCTGGAGTACCCGGAGAGAACCCACACAGGCACAAAGCCAACATGTGGGCATGCCCCGGGTGAACCGGAGTTCGAACATGGAACCTTTGACCATGGGACCATGCTGTGCTCAAAAGATGCACATTCCAGGCAAAAATTAAAAAATGCAATCAATTACCCATTATTACTTAGTTTTAAACATCGTAACCAAAAATAATGTTGTTTTGCTGTAAAATCTAAAGCTCTGTAAAGTTATGTTACTGAGGGAGCAGAGGCGCAGAAGAATGCTGGACGATTCTGCATCGATGCACTGACAGAGCATAATCGATTATAGCATCCTCGCATTGCCCTTGATTTTCGGTCGCAATCTGACAATAAAGTTGTCAAGTTCAAAATAGCGTCCTAGTTGCAACGTTGCATTGAACTGTGGGAGAACAGTGCTAGCGCAATATGGCGGGTGCCGGTGAAACTCACGGAGAGCCAGTAATGAAAAATGCAGTATTCTAAAAGCGGACATCTGGGCGCATTTCGGATTTTACGAAATTACCGGGAAGCACGAACTGGACAAGACGCACACTGTGTGTAAAATCTGTCACACAAAAATCAAATACGACTAACTTGAGGAATCACGTTAGTCGTTTTCACTCCGAGAAGCTAACGCCTACCACCGCAAAGGAAACACTGGATCCAGCTCAGCCAAGAATAGATGAAAAACTGTCAATTTTGCCGCCGAACGCTAAAAGAATAACCCAGTCTGTGGCGGCTTTCATTGCTGCGGATCTTCGGCCTTATTCGGTCGTGGAAAACCCCGGGTTTCGCCACCTGATGAAGACGCTGGAGCCGCGGTATAAGCTTCCATCACGTAGCCACTTTACAGAGAAGGTCATACCTGCACTCTACAATCAAACTAAAGTCCAGGTAATGGCGTCAATTAGCCAAGCTAATCGAGTAGCTTTAACGTGATTCCTGGACTTCTGTTGCGACTCAGTCCTATTTAACAGTAACGGTGCATTACATTAACGAAGACTGGCAGATTTTGTTGCATGTGCTGCAAACGAGAGCGGTGTATGAGTCTCACACAGGTGCACATCTGGCCGAGTTACTGTCTCATGTTGTGGAAGAATGGCAGCTGTCAGAGAAAGATGTAGTGCTGGTAACAGACAATGCGTCTAACATGATCGTTGCAGCTCAAGTCGGAAATTTTCCTCATGTAAAATGCTTTGCCCATACACTGAATCTCGCGTCCCAGTGGGCGCTTCAGGTGTCCTCGCTCTCCAGGCTTCTGGGCAGAGTTCGACGGATATCAACATTCTTTCACTGGAGCACTATAGCGAACCACAATCGCTGCTTGTGAGTTTGCTGGGACAGTCCTTCACTGACACTGAAGGCACAGTAGAACCGAAGACCCCTTATGCCAGGGCTGAAGAGGAAATGCAGAGATACTGTAAAGCCCCGTCTTTCCCACTAACTGAAGATCCTTTAAACTGGTGGCGTGTGCAGGAGATCACATTTCCCCTCCTCTCTCGGCTGTCAAAGCGGTACTTGTGTATCCCAGGCACAAGCGTGTCTGCAGAACGAGTTTTCTCCACTGCAGGTGATGTGGTCACTGCAAAGAGAAGTGCTCTCAAGCCAGAACATGTGGATCAACTGGTGTTCTTACAGAAGAATCTACAAATTCCCAAATGCTGATCAGTGAGCCATGTTTGAGATATTTGGCACATTCAGGAAGAACCCTGTGTCCAGTGCTGCTATCTGAAAACCTTTTTGTAGATTATGGCACTACAGAATGTTTTGTTTTTGAGGATTGACCATTTTCACACTATGGGTAGGCTTGGCCTACACTCAGTTTACAGTTCAATAGTAGGAACTTCTGTTAACATTTTTGATATCACACAACAGTACACTACACTATATAAAGTAGTAGTTCAATGCTACCTGTGGTTTGTTGTCTTCAGACACATTATGATGCCACATTCAGGAAGTTTTACAGTAGAAGACAGATTTATGTGTGGTTTAGTGATGATGACCATTTTCACACAAATAATATAGGTAACCAGGCTAGGCCATGGCTATTTATTTTGGTTTACAACTTAATTTGATGTTTGTACATTAACATTTAAAGTAGAGGACAGTTACTAGAAGCTGCAGCTAGACTGCAGAAGTACTTTTATTTAGGTTTACATTTTATTTAGACATTGCTGTTATTGAAGCACTTTCTAATTAATGAAGAAGAGAGTTCATATTTATCTGACTGCATGTATTAATTGATTAAAGAATTTAAGCATCAGCATCGTGATGCATCGTGGAATCGAATCGAATCGTTAACATGATAATCGTAATCGAATCGAATCGTGAGACCAGTGAAGATGCACAGCCCTAGTGCCGTGACCCTTTGGATCTTCAGATCAGCTTGATGCTCATCGCCGTGGATGCTGTGCTACTGTCCTGATCTACGTTTCAAGATTTTTATGTGGTCAGGTTTATGAGAGACTGTGGTTCAGGGCACTCTGCTCAAATTTTTTTTTTTACCCTCAGTGAGTTGATGACTTTTAATAGCTATTATATATATTACTTTTGTATGCCCAGTTAACTTGTTTTTCTATTCCATTTTGTTTCTGTGTAAATACACAAGTACATTTGATGGTCAAAAGCAGTTGCTGAAATAGCGATGGATGGATTTAGTAGTCCAACTTTACCTAAAGGTAGGGGTGTTTGGTTCAGTGAAGGTGCTGATAGTAGGGCTGTGGGACATTTGAAGTTCACATCTGATGGTTGTGCAGAATCAGGGCTAGGTCTGAGCCCAGATTATACTCCTGTTGGTGGGATGACAAGGGAGGGTCCCCTTATTTCCACACCCCGCAGTGATGTTGATGACATTCGCCACCTCACAGACATGGTAGGGCAGTTAGGTGCTCAAATCGGTGAATCCATTGTTGCTAAACTAATGTCATCTGGTGTTGTTAACGTGAATAGTGACCGCCAGACTACCTCAGCCACCCAGAACTCCCAATATGACATTAACAAACATTACCTTCCACATGTGACAGTCCATGTTAAACCTGATAAAGTGCTCCAGACTTTCAGAGGTGACAACACTGACAAATACTCAGTCCAGGACTGGATTGACATGACTAAAACCCACCTCAGAAAACAAGACATTCCTGTGTGTGAGCAAGCAGAAGACATCATGAGACACTTAATGGGCAAGGCCAGAGATGTTGTGAAGATTGCCTTGCGTAGTGATCCTGCACTTGATGTTATACAGAGACCTGAACTGATATACAATGTTCTTCTCCACTATTTCAGTGAAGCTCCCTCATGTCTCCCTCTGGCTGACTTTTATGCTACTCTGCCCAAGCACAGAGAAAACCCAGTCGACTACTGGATAAGACTGAACAAAGCAGCAGACCTAGCTCTTGAGGGCCTGCACAGACGAGGAAAGCAGATGGAAAACATGAATGACGAAGTGGCTCTCATGTTCGTCAAACACTGCCCTGACCCAGAGTTAGCCTGCACCTTAAAATGTAAGCCAATTCATGAGTGGACCTCCCGTGACGTTCAGCTGAGAATAGATGAGTATCAGAGAGAGTTGAGGGCTAGTGGCAGAACCACTGGTGCTGCACAGCTGAAAAGCCACACCACCACCATCACCCCTGAGCGGCCCAGCCCAACGTCGTCAAGCTTAGGGGCATACGAGCAGTGTCACACTCTGAGTCCCTCACCCTCCTCTCTCCAAGCCCAAAGTCATGTGTGTCACCCTACTTGCCCCTCTCCAGCACCTGTCTCAGTTCAGGGCGGTCCCCAACATGCTCAGAGCCATGCCTCTGTACCAGTTGTGGCACAAAATCTCCAACAGTCAGAGGAGAGACTTCTTACTCGTATGGTCGACATGTTTCAGGAGATGATGGAGAAAATGCAGCAGCGCAGCACTCATTTCACACTGCATGTCTGAGAGACTGTGTTTTGGCTGTCTGTCCCCTGGCCACACCAGACCGAACTGCCCTGCTAATAACTCATCCCAGTCCCAGTCTGAGGGAAACTAGCCGACCTGTATTCGGCGGGAGGCAATACAGGTCACACCACAAACTCCCAAACCGATGACATGTCTGATGCTGAGACTGTTTACACATCTGTGAGAGACTCATGTAGTGTCTCTGAAGTTGTTGTTTATCAGAATGTTCACAGAGTTGGTAGCAGTGACAGTCTCTTCTACACAACTGTAGACATGGGTGGGACAGTGAAAATTGGCGGGATGTTGGACAGTGGTTCAATGGCCTGCAGCATCAGTGAGAAAGCTGAAGTGAAGCTGAGAGAGGCTGGAGTGATAACAGACCAAAAACTGATCGATGTGAATGTGGTCCTTGTTGGATGTGGCGGACTTCGTGTTAAGCCAAAGTGTGCTTTTGATGTGGAGATGCAAGTGTATGGCTGTAAAATGTTAGTCCCCACACTTGTTGTTCCAGGACAGCATGACGAGTTGATACTAGGGACCAACGTCATAAAACACATTCTGCATCAGTCCAAGCAATGTGAGTCCTACTGGAAGACAGTGTCCAGCCCCTGCCCAATCGGAGACCCAGAAACTGAACGTTTCCTGTCCATGCTATCTGGTCTGAGTCCCTGGAAAGGAGAAGATGTTCCTGACAAGGTCGGTACAGTAAGGTGCAACTCAGCTACCTGTCTTGAGCCTGGCCGTGAATATCTCATCTGGGGGAAACTGCCCAAAGACACTGCTGTTTCCCCAGGCAGTACCGTCATGACAGAGCCAACGTCATCCCGCTCAGCTCCCAGAGGTGTTTTGGTCGCAAAGATTGTAACTACATTGTGGGGAGACAGATGGGTCCCACTGAAGCTCATCAACACATCTAACAAGCCTGTGTTATTGAGACGCAATGCTAAGCTGGCGGATGTCTACCCAGTCGTGGCACTTGAAGACATGGATGTTGCTGAGCGCTCAGAGGTCCCCCTTGCTAGCTGCACTCAATCAGCCATGCCGCCTGCTGCAGACGCAAATTCTGCTAAGGACAAGCTCAGGTCAGTTGGGCTTGGTAGTGTTGATATGGAGTCATGTGAAGTATCAGAAGACTGCAAGAGGAGAATGGCTGACCTTGTTTTGCAGTATGAGGATGTCTTTTCACGCCACCATCTTGACTGTGGGGAGGCGAAGGGTTTTGTGCACCGCATACACCTGTCAGACAGCAGACCATTCAGGCTCCCATACAGGCGAGTGCCC
The DNA here is from genome assembly GCF_001640805.2 of Lates calcarifer. Taxonomy (NCBI): domain Eukaryota; kingdom Metazoa; phylum Chordata; class Actinopteri; family Centropomidae; genus Lates; species Lates calcarifer. Next base: position 9,832 of record NW_026115500.1, on the reverse strand, counting down.
CCTGGTCAGTACCAGAAGCTGCGGCAGGTGCTGAGTGAAATGGAGGAAAAGGAGATCATCAGGAAATCGACCAGTGAATAGGCATCACCATTGGTGCTTGTGTGGAAAAAAAAATGGAGATCTCTGCATTTGTACAGACTTTCCCTGGTTGAACAGGAGAACCCTGAAGGACGCTCATCCCCTTCCTCACCAGGCAGATTGTTTGGCAGCGCTGGGAGGAAACTGTCTGTTCAGCACGATGGATTTGACCTCTGGGTTTTACAATATGCCACTCCATGAGGACGACAGGAAATACTCAGCATTCACCACTCCCATGGGCTTGTATGAGTACAACCATCTGCCGCAGGGCCTCTGCAACAGCCCAGGGAGCTTTATGCGCATGATGACCAGCATTTTCGGAGACCAAAACTATCTGAGTCTACTGTGTTACTTGGATGATCTGTTGGTGTTTGCACCTGATGAAGAGATTGCCTTGCAGTGGCTGGAGATGGTGTTCAAGAGGCTGCGTGTTCATAACTTGAAGCTGGCCCCCAAAAAGTGTTTCTTTCTCAGGAGGTCTGTCAAGTTTCTTGGTCACATAATAGATGAGAATGGTGTTTCAACAGACCCCAGTAAGGTTGAGAACGTCGCAAACATGACGACCACTGACCTCATGGAGCCCGATGGTGTGACCCCGTCTCAGAAGAGGATAAGGTCCTTTTTGGGCATGGTAAATTACTATCAGCCCTTCGTGCCCAGGTACTCTGCCATTGCCAAGCCACTCTTTGATCTGCTAAAGGGTGGAAAAAGGAAAGGCAAACACCATAAGACCAAACTGTCAGGCAGGAAGTTGTGTGCCTCTGACTGGACAGCAGAGCAGGAACAGTCTTTCGAATACCTGAAGTCCTCTCTGATTCACAGTGTTGTCCTGGCTCATCCAGATTTCACCCGCCCTTTCATGCTGTCAACTGATGCATCCCTGGATGGCATAGGTTCAGGTTCAGGAGGGTGAAACACGAGCCAGGCCCATTGCTTTTGCCAGTAAGTCACTGTCTCAGTCCCAAAAGAATTACCCGGCTCACATCTGATATGGAACCTGTGTTATGCTATGTTCTTCTTTCGCTATTCTCTACCCCCCCTCCTTCTTAACCCAACCAGTCGAGGCAGATGGCCGCCCACCCTGAGTCCGGTTCTGCTCGAGGTTTCTGCCTCTTAAAAGGAAGTTTTTCCTTGCCACTGTCGCCTAGTGCTGCTCATGGTGGGATTTGTTGGGTCTCTCTCTGTAAATACCTATTTTAAAGAGTACAGTCTAGACCTGCTCTATATGAAAAGTGCCTTGAGATGACTGTTGTTGTGATATGGCGCTATATAAATAAAATTGAATTGAATTGAATTGAATTGTTCTGACCATCAACAGCTAACTTCTCGGTAAATGCACTCCAGAGGTCCCGTCCTCTCAGTTCCTCTGAAATTCACACACCTCCGATCAACCAAACACTCTCAATCCCAAGTACCTCCTAATTTGCACAACGAGAACCGCCTCCGTTCGCCCTCAGCACCTGCATTGAAGCTAACCGACAGCTACCGAGCTAACCGGAGGGTCTTCATTAAACAGAGCTCAAGCCTCCTAATGAGAGAAATCTCTTTCGTTAGTGTTAATGAAGAAAATAATGTCATTATCATCACTGTAATGTTTCGATGGCACATAGTGGTGTGTTGCTCAACACTGTAAACTAAAATATTTGAAGTGAAAATAATAAGGCTATAAAAATATGATGACACAATGCATTTTTCCAACGCAAATTCCTAACGCCAATGCTAGCAAACAAAGCTAATTAAGCTAGGTAGCTAAGTTAACCAAGCCTAAAAGGGAGCTTAGAAGTAAAGTTGACTCAACCGCTGTTTTTAATTTTATTTATTTATTTATTTATTGTAATTATTTTCCTAATACCTAGTTTGATAAGTGTTTGTAGATATGATTTGTATGCTCTGGTCTGTAAATTAAAAAATGTGAGCAGATGTGAGAGGAGTAGTTGGTTGATGTGCACACAATGTATGATTTTATTATCATTATTTTATCATTATTATTTTTACTTTTTGGTTATATACTGTAAGTTTGTGAATTTGTGTCAAGAAAAAAACAATAAATACAAATTGTGAGTAGCCTATAATATAGTCTGAATATATATATATATATATATATATATATATATATATATATAGTGGAAATTTTAAAAAGTAATAGCACACATGTCCTGAAGCTACAGATTTTGATAGTTGAATGGTTTCCGTAGCACAAAGTATGCAGGAGTAGAACTGAAACATACAGAAGAAGAAAAACAGAAGAACAATAGTGTGAATGACTCAGCATTCACGCTGTTGTAAGAAAAACCAGAATCCTCTTGTTGGTGGAGTCAGACCTGCAGGTTGTGCTCTTTCTCTCATTTCAACAGCAGGTTGAAGATGTCTGCAACCTTGTTTGTGTAGTTTGTTTGTCCTAGGACACTTTAAATACAAGTTCATTTTAATTTTGAAAAAATGAAAGAACCCCATTTAAAATATTAGTGCATATAATTGTATTCATTGTTTATTTTAAGTTCAATATTTATTTGCAGCAGCATGGTGATGCACTGATTAGTCTCTCCTCACAGCAAGAAGTTTCTGGGTTCAACAATCTGTGTGGAGTTGGCTTGTATGAGTGCGGGTACACAGTCCAAAGACATGCATGTAACTGGTGAATCTAAGTTGCCCATAGGTATGAATGTGAATGTTCTCTCCAAGTGTATGGGAGAAGCTACGATAGTCTTCAACAGTGCAAGCCGCTGTAATTTAAAATAAATGGCGATGAAACTGTTATCTCATGGACTCTTTAACCAATCAGATTTCGAGTTGGCGAGACCATCTCGCAGGCCTACCATGATGTCAGCATTTTCACGTAATTTGATTGGACGGTCAGAGAGCATACTGGTCAGAGCTAGCAAACTGCATCTGTAGCTGCTAGCGCAAGCTAAAGCATGTTAGTATAGATTTAATACCCACAATGGCTGAAGAAGGAGGAAGAGTTCAATGACTCTGATGTAGAGGTTATCTGTGCGTCTCAGTTCCAACAGTAAGTCCTTGTCTATCGCCATGGAGACTAATGCTCAAAGTCGAGTCTGCCCAGTCATATTTCTGTTTTAAAGTTTAAATTCGCTTTAGGACTGAGAATGTCCGCTTGACAGAAGCAGGTTTTTTGATCTGTCTACAAATAATCAGCAGTTTCTGTGAATAAAATACATTACACACCTATATTTTATTGTTTTCATCTTTGTCATTTTCTGAGTTAATATTGCTGCTTCTGAGGGAGAGGATGTGTGTGGAGCAGCTGTGGCTGCAGTGTTTGGAGACCTATTGAATTGTGTTAAATGGGTTTTTATATCATTGCTTCAGTAATGGCATTTATTCTGGCTACATGACATGTCTGTCTGCGATGCAAAGATCTGTTATACTGTGTTTCTGTATATTGTGGACGGTTTCTATAGCCATGACATCATAATGACAGTATTAAGAGGTGGGTTAATTCAGGTAGGACACCAGTGAAGGCCTAGGTGTGAAATGCACAGCCTGCCACTGATACACACATAGATTAAAATAACCAAACACAGAAATTGTTAAAATTAGATCCAATTTGACAGTGTTATGATGCTGCTTACATATACCATATTGAACTGGGCTTTTTTTTAGCTCACTCAAATCACAAGTGTTATTTTTAAGCCACATCTACAGCACCCTCTAGTGTTAGATATAAGGCATCGCACACAGTGAGCCTAGGTGCACTGGAATCTATCTATTATTTGTGAGTACATTTCTCCATAGTAGTGATCATTTGTGCCTTGAAATGTTTTTTTTTTACAGATTTTTTCCAACAAATATACATGTCCTTCATTTTTACACAGCATATAGAAATCAACACGTGGTTAAAAAAAACAAACAAAAGAACAACAAACTATTCTCTCCTGTTGCCAACAATTTCCTCCTACTTAGAAAATAAACGACAAAACATTAAAACTAAATAAATGATTTGTGTTGGGACTCTCCTCTACATTCATGAGGAGACTCAGAACATAACCATATCTTAAACAATGACTGAATGGTTTCTAGATTTTTTCATCCAATCCCACACACATTTTTAACTCTAGAGATTAATGTTGGGTTTGTCCCTCGTCTTCCAGTTCACAGCAATAAGTAGATTTGTCTATAAAATACCTGTATCTATACATTTATACTCTGCTCCCAAAATAAGACCAAGTGAGTATAAATGAAATAAAATATCTCAGGTTTTAAAGGCATAAATACAAATAAGATTTCTGAAAAAATCTGAATAACTTACTTCTCAAACTGTATTTTAGGACATCCCTGCATAGAATGAATAAGAGACTGATTAATGCTTTTGCACAAACAGGTCTAACCAGTATGTAAGGAGAAGACAGCCATCACATTTTTGTGTGACAAGAAATATTAAGTAGCTTGTACTTTAGTCAACAAGTCTGTTTAAACACAGAAATGAGAAAGAAACGACCACATGACACTGACTGCACATGCAACAAAAATAAAACTGTCAATAGTTTATTATTTGAGGCAAGGACACATTTACAGCAGATATGTTTGGAGCAAAAATCAGTATCAGACAACGAATAGTAAGTACATCATAGTAAGTAAAAAGTGGCTGTTGTAAATACCACAACATTCCTCAAACCGGTTTCAATCATGCAACAGAGGAATCTACATGTCTGTCTGCTGGCTAACTACATAATGTCTACTCATTTAAGTAGGACTGCAGCGAGGTAGAAAACAGAATTTGTTAGTGCTTAAGTGTGAAAAGTGGCTGTGATTCTGTGACATTTTACCTGGCTTTCTACCAAAAACATGGAACTTTATTTCGAATATAAGTACAGAGAAAGCATGGTGATTACATGATGTATAGTTTACTGGTTTTCAGTTGATGTTACCTGTTGACTTCAGGCAGCATAAATCCAGATTTCACTGTGATGAGTAAGAGAAAAGTAGGTGTCATAGCCAGCTCCAGTGTAACTGTGGGGATCAAAAGATTTCCCAGCTTTAACCAAGGCCTCGCGAAGTTCCTGTGCGTTATCTTGACCATTCTTGACGCTTGGACGATCAGTAAACACCCTTTTTATATGATGGGGAAAAAATGACAGAGCAATATTATAATCACAGTTTGTTTTCAGAATATATCAAATACTTTATTCATTGTGAGATTTAGGCTGATGTGTGTTCATTCCCTCTGTTCCTCTTTGTCTCTGGTACTTTGTATGCATCTTATGTTAATCTCACTGGGATATGACAAATGACATTTAAAGAGTGAATGCTCTCTTACAGTTAATTCTGACTCCACTGAAGGTTACATCTGGTTAGTTATGTAACAATGTCTCACTTTCGTAGTTTCTTTCTTTCAGCTGGAAACTCTTATTGAATCATGTGAAATCCTTGACACTGGCACCTGATGCTGAGGAGGGCTGACTCCCCCACCCCCACCCCGACCACCAGCTCATTGTTTTCTAATGTAAGTGTTCTTTTTCTATTTATTTGTTTTGTTTTTTTTCCTTTTTTTTTTCTTTTTTTCTTTTTGCTTGTATTTGTCTTTCCTGATGTTGAGGTCTTCTTTCAGGGGGTTATATTGTATGGGTGGGTGAATGGTGGATCCTGTAAATGTTACAAATCATAAATTCTAATTTTTAAAAATTAAAACAAACACAAAAACAAACAAAAAAGACAACAGTAAGTGTAAAGATAAATGTAGCCACTGCTCACCTGACGTAGACAGTGGCTGCAGGTCTGTTTACCAGTGTGACAGTGTCAGTGTTTTCAGGCGTCGTTGTCCCAGGAGGAACAAACCATGACATCAACAATTTATCACCATCTTCACCTTTTGTGACAGTGATCAGTGCAGGCCAGGCTTCATAGGGGCTGTCATAACCTGGAAACAAACATGGCACAAAACAGTAAGAGGCTGTAGAAAACTACACAGCAAGGCACAAAGGCAAACAAGTTTCTATCCTTCATTCAAATCATTCAAAGATTTTTAAAGTCAGATCTTGAATAAATTTTAATATTTCTTGAAGGTAAGATTTTTTGGGGTCAGACCTTGTACTATTTTAAAGATTTCCTGAATGCAAGTAGTAAGTCAAATTTATGTCAGCTACAAATTAAAAAATCATGCATCATATTCTGTACAACAGTAACACCACCTGAGAAATACTAGAAATAATAATTGAAATATTGATGTTGCTCACACCTAGTTTAGTGGGGTGTAAATAGTTGTACCACCATAAAACTTTAAAACTTTATTTCTGTGGATTTTTATTCCGCTCTTCACCCTTTCACTCTGTGTTAATAACATACCTCACCTTAGCTTGATCTTAGCTTGATTTGCTTCATTTGAGATTCAGGGATAAGCACAGTAATATCCCAGTTTTACCCGTTTAAAAATAGCACATGAACTGCACTGCTATGTGTTCAAATGAGCTATTATCATCACAAAACCACTACATGAGTGAAACCATTGGTTTCTGACCTTTACATACCTTTACTCTGGCAGTAATCCTTCAGCCTGGAGTGCGCAGCCAGAAGATCACTGTCCCCAGTGCTTTCTACCTTGGTGGTGATCCAGTCAGTGGAAACATACTGACGCTCCTCAAAATCCTGTACACAACAGACGCATAACTATCTTCCTACATATACATATATACAAGGAGCTCACCAATGATGTGTGTGTGTGTGTGTGTGTGTGTGTGTGTGTGTGTGTGTGTGTGTGTGTGTGTGTGTGAACTGCTCTGAAACCTACTGAGTTTGTATTAAACACGTTGTATTCAGGACATTCTTTCTGATGGCAAAAGTCTGGAGCCTCCCAACCTTGTACGCTGCAGAACAACACCAGGATGAGAGCTATAAGCACAGACAGCGACTGTTCCATTCTCCTGGACTCTCCAATGTAACTCCACAGGTACAGCTGCAGACACACTACTGCTACTTCAAACTGAAGCATAATGTCAAGTTACCAGTTTATCAGGTCACACAGACACTCCCACATTGTTCTTCTCCCTGGAAGGCAGAAAGGGGACTTCACTTTGTCACAGTCACTGCTACACATATTCCATATATAGTTCCGTCTCCAAAAGCAATGCAGACTTTTAACTTTTAGTAAAAAATTTTAAATTAAATAAACAAAAAACAAAATAGTTTTTATTTCATATGTGTCTTTTTCTAAATGATTTCTTGCATCGCATCATTCTCTAACTTTATAAAGGAGTCTACAGGTTTCACATCTTGGCCATATCAAGTTGGCCTTGATACAACAAGGCCAACTTGATAGGGTAAGACTGGGCCAATGTACACAGTTCACTTCCTACCATACACTATGTGTACTCATGCTGTTATGATATGATGTGTGTTATCTGTCTTTTGTATGTTCTATCAGTTCGCACTCTGTGTCTCTGGATGAGATTTAAGACACTTTCAGATTTAAGGCGACTCAAGTCAGCCTTTCTGGCACCAACAATCACAGCATGATTAAAGTCACTGAGATCACATTTTGTCCCCGTTTGATGTGAACAAAGCTACCAACCTGTAACTGCATGATCTTATGCACTACACTGCTGCCTGTGTTCACGTGTTCCTAATAATGTGCTCAGTGAGTATACATATATTCATGTGTGTATGCAGTATATGCATCTCTGTTGTGGCCAAACTACAGATCTGATTGCAGTCCCTCTTCGTTTTCCCAGCTATACACCTATCAGCCACAACATTAAAACCACTGACAGGTGAAGTGACGATTAATAACTTGTGATACAAGTTATTCAGGATGGCTGATGTTAGGTTCAATGAAGCCAGATAAACCTGAGCAAGACAGACTAAGTTGACTTGTCTTCATGGCAGAGGCCCCAGGTACCATCAGCCCCAGATGGCATCAGATCTGTTTGATTCACTTTCATTAGCAAAGACTGTGGTCATATGTGAGGGGCTGTCCTCACAAAGTGACCTTGAGCAAAGAGCAATTAAATACACCATTTTTACCAGCTGTCACAATGGGGCTGCTAATGTCACCGCTGGTGTGATTCCATCACAAGATGGTCTCTTGTTTAACTACTCTATCCAGCCATTGAGGATTTTTCCTGTGACTAATTTATAAATTACTCAGTATCATTTAAACCTCACCTCTGTTCCCATCAGTTTGTTCAGTTCAAACTGACTGCTGTGCCAACAGCCTCACAGAGCAGCTAACAGGATGTACACTTGTTATCAAAGACTTAGATTTTCATTTCTATTTACTCAAACCTTATTTTTGTCTTTGTTTTGGTTCCAGTTCACTGACACATCCTTGGATGCCTGGGATGTGACGCTGGCTGACAGTGACAGCTGATCTGTCTACATTCCTGCTGAGTGAGTAAGTCAGTGGAAGGAAAAGTAATTAGCTTGTGAACTTCAGCATGAAAACAAAGGGTGGCTAGTGAGTAATTAAATCCAAATGCTACAGACATAGTTTTATATTGTCATTGTACCTTATTTTGAACTAACATAACCAGCTCTGCCTAATACAACCATCTTCATTTGTCTGATGACGTTACTGCTCACACATTGTAAACACAGGAATCCTTCCAGTCTGTACCATCCATCCAATATGGTGTAAGTGTAGTGATTGTTGCAACCTTATTCAGTCATTTTAACAGGTGGTATGCTCCTGACACAAGACAAAAGATAAAAAGAAATTAAATGAGAGATCCAACATAACTTTTCCTTTTGGACAATAGTCTTACATGACACATGGTAAGAACCATGAGCTCACCACCAGCTACTGACGCAAACCGATCTTTCCTGCTCTGATTAACACCTGATGATCAGCTGCAGTCTTTACAGAAAGGCAATACTTCCCCTAGTGGTCAAATTAGACATTTAAATGGCTCTTAGACCCAGCATGAAGCACATATATGATATACAGTATTCTGGCAGGTTATAGAGATCTATCAGTGGATCAGGAGCAGGTCTTACTGAAATTAGAGCACAGCAGATATGGAAAGTGGCAGGAAACCTGGATGCTACTCTCATTAAAACAAACCAATATGAAATCATGGATGGAGCACACAAACTGATACTGATGATGTCCATACTATCTGTCTCTTAAATCTGGGAGCCCAAAGGGCTTCAGTCACTGTGTGTGTGTGTGTGTTTTATCTTAACTGGATCATGAAATCATACAATGAAGGTGAAGAACAACATTAACATTAGTTGACTTACAGGTAAAACATTGGCTACATGCAGTATCATACACAAAGATGTTCAGCATTAGAAAATATATACTTAATTATGTATCTGCATTTTAATCCTATACATTTTTTAAAAATCCTATTCTAAAATTATCTCACAACACTTCATATCACAACCACACTTCGCTAACAAAAATAGTAATTTTACCTTGCAGAACATGGAAACTCTGGCATACTGCTGCCTCCATCGGTTTGTTTGTTTGTGTCATTGTGACATTTACACCAGTCAGCCACAACATTAAAACCACCTGATATGTGTGTTGGTCCCCCTCACAATGCCAAACAGCTCTGACTCATTCAGACGTAGACTCCACACTCACCAAGACGTTAAGAGCCACTCTGACTGGTCTGCAGAAAGCTGCAATGCTCTGTGACAGCTTCCTATCATAGCCAACAGTAAGGTTTTAATTCTTAACTCTTCTGTTTGGACCTGACCAGACATGCCAGCATTCGCTCTCCACATGCATCAATGAACCTTGGGGTGTCTGTGACCCTGCTGCTAGTTTGCCGGTTGTACTTCCTTGGACCAC
>NW_026115499.1:0-25243 GCF_001640805.2 Lates calcarifer | reverse complement strand
ATTTTGAGACACTGAAAACAATCAGTTTCAATCTGTTTCATACTGTGAATGATGGGATTCTATACAAAAACACTCTTTTTCTGCCAAAGTTAGTAACTGGTAGCTTTAACATCAAGCAGTGTTTCACTGCCCCTTGGGCTTGAAGGTTTCAAGTCTGGTGCACCTCTGACCAAAGCCAGCCATGATGTCAGGATGTATTGACACATCCTGAAAAATGATTTCTACATCATTGCATTAAGGTGGAAAGTTAAACCTCTGGAAATCTGCATAAACAAAATTTCAGGTGTTGTTAAGTTGCTATTTAAAGATGTTAAACAACTAAAAATGAAATGTGGGCCAAGTGACTCCCACCTAAACATGACAGCCTGGCAATAATTACATAATATTTTATACTTATAGAGATTTTAGACAGAAAGATTTAACAATTGCCAAATTAATTTATTTTTTTTACTTGATTAATTTCTCATGTCAATGCAAAAATATTGAACCAGTTTATGATAGTTTTTTTAATCAGTTTATAAATGTATTATATTTAAGTTCCGTATACGTCTTAAAACCAGACTTCATACAAAGTACTGCATGTAAACAAACACATCCTTAACTTTTACACTCTTCATAATATTAAGAATTCCGACTACGCCCGAAAGCACCATACGCCATTTCGCATGCGCGCTGCACAAACAGTGAACTGCAGACCGGCCCATTAGCTAGCGTTGACGCCATTTGAGCTTTCAATATGTATTTAATCACATCTAGTATTACGTGTGGCACTTGAAGTACACACAGGTCTGTACATATGGGACTGATGTAAGGATTTAGTAAGCTTAATGATCTCAGGAGGGGGTTTACAGGCCGGGTCTTTCCGACATGTCTTATCATTCATTCAAAACGGTTCCCGTATGATTAGTCAGTGACGTGGAGGTTGTGAGTGAGTAGGAAGGGGAGGGGGGAACTACAGTGTTTCATGTCGGAAGCTGCCTGTTACATTCTGCTCATTAAAACGGGCTAAAAACACAATATAACATACACTATCATTACTGAAGAGGCAAAGTAAGCCATGTGAAGGTAGGGATATTATGAGACCTTAAGCTTCACCATGTACAAAGAGGCATTTGCATTAGTTCCCTTGAAACTTGAGTTATAGGTAGGGTACTTTGATAAAGCAACAATATGTGTTGCCCATTTTTAGGGCTCAGGTCCATTTACTATCACACACACACACAACACACACACACATATATATATTACATTGATAAGATTTGCGATAAATAGCATTTTAAATTTAAATCTTGGCGAGATGTATCAACATCTACTAAATATAAACTATGGCCTTTTTGGAGACGTTAGATACCATTCAATACAACATATTAGACAGTATATCAACTGAAAGACAAGAAAATGATCTCTATACCGATGATCTAAAAAATATCGAGATCACCATCTTGCTGTTCGTCTAGATACTCATGCTTCTTGGTACTCATCACCAATGTAAAAGCTCATCAATTATTATCATTTCCATGTGAACAATTTTAAATTCTGTTGTCTAGTGCAGGCTTGTGTAGTCTTGGCCTATATGCACTAGATAGTATGGGATTAAGCATATATATATCAACAAATTCTATATATTTAAAGCGTTAAATTTACAAATACATCACAACTATATCTAAATGTAACTGCTGTAGACTATTTTAGGCGTGATTTAACCCCTATTACTCTTTCTTTTGAGTTGTCTGCATCTATAATCTTGTGACCCTGCACGTTGTAATGAAATCAGTCAAAAATGCGTAACAAATTGGAAAAGGTTCGTCAATAATGCACACACGCGCGCACATGCACGAATGCGCGCGCGCGCGCACGCGGACGGACGGGCGGGCGGGTGGTGAGCAAGCGCACACGCTGCCTTAGTGCTTCCTCCAAGTTGATAAGAATGGTGGGCGAAACGCGCCTGATTGTTTTAGGTTAGATAAAGTGACTCCGAAAGCTTCACACAAGTTCGCAAGGTTGGCCAGAATTTCATTGGAGATACTGGTAAGATCAGAAAACGTGTCTTTATTAATGGAAATAGAGTAGTGCGACTAGGAATGTGTCGATTTTATGGTCAGCTAACGCTAGCTACGAGTGGTAGCCAGGGAAATCGTTAGCCGGCTAGCTAACGTGGAGAAACCGTTGGTGCCGTCTATTAACTGGAAACGGAGACAAATACTTAGCACGTTGTTGTTCTAGTTAAAGAAAGACGAACGATTTTACGAGGTAATAGATCGCTATTGCACAAACTTTGTTAATATCATAGTGTACAGCCCTGGTACGCTGAAAATTGTAGTTAATTAAATAAATGGCCATATCTGAGTTCACTTCGGACGTTACGAGACGAACGCTAATGTGAAGCTAATGTCGACCTCTGGTTACTTTAGTGCTTCGATAGTTTTCAGGAAATAGATGGGAGCCAAGGCCCAACTTCTGATTGAACTTTGACTATGCAAACCACCTCCCGGGTGCAACATGGCCTCAAGCAGAAAACAAGGCAGACGCTAAAGCTAACATTCACAGATATCGACGGATCGCGTAGTTTTGCTTTAAATGAAGGGAAGGCGCTGCGCGTTGTGTTACTTAAGTAGCCGATCACGTGGATACATTATTTTTAGCTGCTAAGTGAGCATTTAAGCTAAAGCTGGCGTCCGTTTTAATGTTAGAACAAGGAAGTATCCTGTTGCACCAGCTGCTGCTTCTACCGGGGTGACCTTTTTTGGCGTGAAGCTACTTAACACAAAGTTAATGCTTGATGATAATAGGAGTTTTTGCAACTAAAAAATATAGGGCTGTATTCACTTTGAGGTGACGAATACTTTATCTTCTAAATCTTCTAAAATATACGTAAACTTATATAGTAACTAACGTAACCATTGTGCTTTTCATATCCACCTAATGTGAGTGCCATTTTCCCTACTATGATTCGACTTGACTTGTAGTGATAATCCAACCTGCTTTTCAACAGGCCTGCGCTTCTCAGACGAAACCATTACTGGAATGCTGGACACTGATTCCCCTGCCATGGAGAGCAACGGGGATGCTTTTCTTCCTGACCTTCCTGTTCTAGGCCAAGCTGCTGACTGGTCCCTGGACCAGGTGGCTCCAGAACCACTCACCAACATCTTGCCTGAGGACTCAGATGCGTCCCAGGATGCTTCAGGGCTTCAGCAGCAACCAAACCAGCAGATGAATTCCACAGAGCTGGGATCTGTGGAGAAGGCTGTGGAGCACTTTCAACTTGCCAGTGCTCAGCTCTTCCGAGAAGAGGAGCCACCACAGCCCGCTGAAGAAGCAGAGCAGCCATCAGAGCACAACACAGAGTCTGTGGACTCTCAGCAACACAGCCAGGAGATGAGTTTAGAGCCACAGGTTGCTGGACAGGATGGCAGTCAAGGTAATGAAAATAGTTGGGTGTTTAGTTGTTGCTGTGTATACAGTATACATAAGGCAAAGTTGGCATTCATGGCAGCAATAAGATGAGCAATAAGCAATTTAACCAAAAAAACGTAAGATATTTGCATGGGTCATGACTAGCTGGTTTACTTGAAGAAGGCAAAATCCTGTTCATGACTAGTTTGTGATGGATTAACTTGTAATAGAATGAGTTTCAAGACACCCAGACATCTTAAGCAGAAACATTTACTGAAGCTTGGCGAAGGGGAATTGAGACGAACAGTACAAGTTAACACTGTTTCTGACCATTATTTTCTCTGCAGGCTTACTCATATAATACTCAATACAAAATGTACTATAAGTCCAAATAATGATATGCTTCATGGGACCACAGCACCTATCCATAAATGTGTTGAGATTCTGTTGGGCACCAAATCCTATACATTAAGCCATGTTATCCTAAGTAATGTTGTGTATTCTATGCAATACTGATGTCTTTGCCCCTTGGAAAAACTGTGTACCTTGTGACCCTGAAGAGTACCTGTTAATATGACTGTTTACTCTCAGCCAGAGGCTTGGTTTATTGTATCTTCTGCAAGTGTAGGGTGTGTGCTGTAACCTTGGTTGCTATGGCATCTGCCACTGGGGACTGGGATAGCTCGACTCTATCAGTGTCAGACAATGAACTACTGCTCTCAGGGTTTAATTCTAAGTCATTAGTGGAAACAGTGCCTAGTGCTGCATAGACACCTAAAGACGAAAAAAATCCTTCACACTCAAACAGTTCATTCAAATGAAATGGTTAAAAACATGAGAGGGCTGTAGGATAACTTTGTTTGATATGTCTGTTAGAATAATTTGTCACCATTTTTGTATTGTTGCTATGACACTGAAAAAACATTACAAAAAATTGAATGGTCCTGATTGCTAAATGACACCTGTGCTTACTCCTCCACTAAATGGCTAAATGATTCCTTGTTAACATCTCTAGATGAAACTGAAGCGCCACAGGTGACGGAGGATGGCATGGAGCTGGAAGAACCATCCAAAGAGACATCAGAAGAACTGGCTGTTCCTACGGAGCCACAGCTGCCCAGCGAGTTTGAAAAACTCTTTAAAGGCTGTGAGGAGAACCCAGAAGACTTCAATGGTTGGGTCTACTTGCTGCAGTATGTGGAGCAAGAGGTAAGAGAATATATGCAGATTATTAAGATATGTTCAGTTATTATGTTTCTGAAACTGAACAGAAGTTAGTTAGATTATTATATATTTATTATACTGACACAGTATCATTCATTGAATCTCTGTGCTGTTCTCTTCTTGTTACAGAATGTCCTTACAGCTGTGAGAAAGGCATTTGATGTTTTCTTCCTCCGCTATCCCTACTGCTATGGCTACTGGAAGAAGTATGCTGATATAGAGAAAAAGCATGGCAATGTACAGGTCGCAGAGGAGGTAAATATGCATATCTTCTGGACATACACACATATATTGATTTTATGTTTATTACGTTTCCTACTTTTAACCTTACGTTCTGGTAGTTGCCTTATCAAATAGTTCTGTTCTGGTTTTGCTCCAGTTATACAGTATATTACAATATTATATGAGTACAGTGCTGCATGTGATTGTACCTAAGTTTTGGTCCTTTAGAGACTGCATACAGCAACTTTTCAAGACGTTAAGGCAGAAGAGCAAAGATAGATGGACTTTATAGAAAATCGTTCCAGTCATTTACCGCCTTATTTGTATTTCATCTCTTAAGGTATACAGAAGAGGCTTACAGGCCATCCCTCTCAGTGTGGACTTGTGGCTGCACTACCTGACCTTCATCAAAGAGAACTCCGACCTCACTGACCCAGAGACTGAGGGGCGCATTCGAGGGTGAGCAAAAGGCTCTTGCTTTATTATTTACATTTCATCATTGTGTTTTGTGACTGTTGCTTATATGACAGCAGAAATGGTCTACAGTTAAAATCATATCAGCCCCCCCCTTTTTTGCTTAACCAAACACTTTGAACACTAGTGGGCAAGTGAGACAACAAATAGTTGCTTAAGATTCACAATCTTTCCTTCATTTTCTACCTTCAGTGCCTATGAACATTCAGTGCTTGCGGCAGGCACAGACTTTCGCTCAGACCGTCTGTGGGAGTCCTACATCAACTGGGAGACAGAGCAGCAGAAGCTGGCTAACGTCACCGCCATCTATGATCGCATCTTGGGCATCCCAACCCAGCTATATTCCCAGCACTTCCAGAGGTAGGGGTAAAGAACAGAATGAGATTCTGGTTGCAGTCATGTTCTATCTGATTTTTTCAGTGCCCCTGTTATACTCTAGAGGTTCTGTGTAATTGAAGAAAGAAATTTCTTTTTGTATTTAAAGTAAAAGTATCATTTACCAGAACAGGGCCTTCTCTTTAAAGTGTTCAACTGCGCACAGTGCAAACCCGAGAACTTATTTTCCTTTAAGTCATTTAGGCTAAAATTAAACATACATGTAACACTAGTCAAATCTTATTTACCTTTTTTAACTTGCAGGTTCAAAGAACATGTGCAGAACAACAACCCCAAACACTTCTTGTCCGAGGAGGAGTTTGTTCAGCTCAGGGTTGAGCTCTCTAAAGCCAGTCTAGCGGCGATGGTCGGCAGTGATGGAGACACACCTGCTGCAGAGGAGGAGCTACCACCTGGTACAGAGGATCTTGCGGATCCTGCTAAGGTAAAATCCAACTACCTGCGGGGAGACAAATTTACAAAATTACTGCTTGCAGGGGTTAGCAGGAGCTTGCCTGTTTTCCATACTGAAATGGAAAAAAAAAAAGAAAAATTTGTTCAGGTTTGAAGAGGTGTCTTTATGTCAGCAGCCAAGCCAATGAATGCCAGGGGGGATTCAAGTTGGCATCCAGTCAGGGACTCGTCCTTAAACTAAAAGGATCACCTGAGGCCCATTGACCCCCAGCACCTGCACCCAGAGGCTGGTATGCAGGGTGCATACATACCTCTCCCCTCTGCAGGCTTCTTGTCTCTGGCAAGCTCATGGTGATGTAAATCCTTGGCTGCAGGACTAGCAGATTTTACAAGTGGAGAATGGAAAGCATACATGAGAATGTTGACTATGTGTTTTGTTGTGTGTTTTTGTGTAGAGAGTGACAGAGATCGAGAATATGCGCCACAAAGTGATCGAGGTTCGGCAGGAGGTGTTCAACCACAACGAACATGAAGTCAGCAAGCGCTGGGCCTTTGAGGAAGGGGTATGTGTCTCATTTTCTTCACTACAATTACTTATTATTGGAAATGTGTTTTTTTTTTCCCTTTTTTATTTTCTGACACTGTATAACGAAAATCTATTTGTGTCATTTTAGATCAAGAGACCATACTTCCATGTCAAAGCCTTAGAGAAGACCCAGCTGACCAACTGGAAGGAGTACCTGGACTTTGAGATTGAAAATGGGACTCCGGAGCGCGTGGTCGTTCTTTTTGAACGATGCCTCATCGCCTGTGCCCTCTACGAAGAGTTCTGGACCAAGGTAATGTCATCGTTGACCTCTCTCGCACTCCCGCTACCTCCCTGCACTTCCCCCATCAACGATGATAATCACATCGACACAGTAAATCGTCCTGCACTCTCTTTGCGTGTAACGTTGATATGTGACTGTATCTGTTGTATTAGGGGATGGCCAGCTTGCCACACAAGATATGACTGCAGCATTTGCCAACTACTACGTTGCATCTTCTTCGTCTCCCACTACCTTACAGAAACTTATCTAATTGGTTCCATGAAGGTGCTGATGGGTTTACACAGAAAATTTCTAAAAACGATCTTGTCAATGAAGAAATTCACTGTTTCTCTCAGCTGAAAATTTAGGTTTAAAATGTGTTGTCTCTTTTGCCTTTCTCTTTCTCTTCTGTTCTTTTTCTCTGCCCTCTCCTGCATTTCCTCCAACTCGCTTTCTCTTTTTCACTCTAAAGTATGCAAAATATCTAGAGAGCTACAGCACTGACGGTGTGAGACATGTCTACAAGAAGGCGTGTACCACTCATCTGCCCAAGAAACCAGCCATCCACCTGCTGTGGGCAGCCTTTGAGGAGCAGCAAGGTGAGTGACGCTCATTCAAACCAACATGCAAATTGAACACAACAGTCAAATTAACCAAGGAACTAAATGTGTACACAGTGACACATGATCCCAAAAGCTTAAGGCCTGTAACCTGACTTGAGCTCACCCACGTTCACAGTATTCTGCTTTTCTTTGCTCAGGCAACGTCGAGGAGGCTCGTGGCATCCTGAAGTCCCTGGAAGCAGCAGTCCCGGGTCTGGCCATGGTGCGCCTTCGTAGGGTCAGTTTGGAGCGTCGCCACGGTAACTTGGAGGAGGCAGAGGCACTGCTGAGGGAGGCCATGGAGTCTGCAAAGAATGCTACTGAGACATCATTCTATGCTGTGAAGCTGGCAAGGCAGCTGATGAAGGTGCAGAGAAGCCTGAGCAAAGCCAGGAAGGTGCTGTTGGATGCCATTGAAAAAGACCAGGTAAGAACTGGGTGATTACATTTGCAAAGAGTCTGCAAATCCTTATTAAATCCTAAAATGTTGCCATTTGCCAGTGTTAAATGTAATTTGTTTTCATGTCATTCATTTGCACACTCACGGGTAACAGCCTGCTGCAAAGGCCAGTAAAGGTTTCAACAGTGTCTACAAACAACTCTACAAAGATCATTTACTGCTGCACTATGTAGGCTGACAGTGTATTTTCCTGCCCAAATTTAAAAATGACTTGTTTTGGTTTCATTCATTTGCAAGAATGGGTTGTATTCTGGGTGGTGTTCAGCAGGCCTTGGTTTTATTTTGACTTGTTGAAACTTGCAAACACCCTTGTTAATTTACATTGAACTATAAAACTACAGACAGTCGTGTTGTCCAGATGGGATTTGATGTGCTTGTTTGAACCCCTTGGTTTGTCGATAATATGTAATGATTTGTGATTTTTTTTTTTCTCTCCCCCCAGTTATTCTGCGCAGAATGTAAAGAAAAACTGAAGTCCACATGATTTTTCAAAGTTGATGCACTGCCTAAATCTATGCAATTGTGTTGTGAGATAGACGCTGATATTTTTATGCCTTTACAGTCGAGTCCAAAGCTGTATCTTAAACCTGCTTGAGCTGGAATACAGTGGGGATGTGACGCAGAATGAGGCAGAGATTGTGGCTTGTTTCGACCGAGCCCTACAGAGCCCAATGCCGCTTGAATCTCGTCTGCTCTTCTCCCAGCGCAAGGTCGAGTTCCTTGAGGACTTTGGCACTGACATCAACGTGTGAGTTTTTTGTTACTTTTAGAGAGAGAGTGATGGATATTTTTTAAAACATTTCTTTTGCCATATTTGATATTAAATCCTTTTCTTTCTTGTATATCTTAGGCTTGTGGCTGCATATGAGGAACAGCAGAAACTGCAGAAAGAAAGCGAGCCCACAAAGAGGAAAGCTGAGAACGGGTATGACAGGTGGATAATGGAACAGGGCTGGGTCACATCAACATTATTTCTCATCATTTCATCATTAAGTTTGTCAAGTAACATGTACAACATTTGTAGTAATTTGAGTGAACTGCTTTATAAGGGAATTCACTAACTTGAACCTACTTGTCTGCAGTTCTCAGGAACCTGATGCCAAAAGACAGCGTGTGGATGACGGTTCTTCTGCTGCAGCAAACACAATGACAGACATGCAGGCAAACAACTCTGCATACAACTACAACTGGTACCAGGTAGGTTTCATTACCAAGTTGTTGATTACATTGTAAAAGGTTCTCTTACTTTTAGTCCATTGTCACATCAAGCATGTATGGACATTTACAACATTTATTATTTGCATTTTCTAGAAGGTTTTTTTTTTTTTGTCAGAATGGGCTGATAAAACTATGCCACAGATAAACTCAGGTTATGGTTAATCCTGTTGAAAATGTCATTGTTTGAGATAATGCTCAATTCTTCTTTTTCTGTCTTTTTAGCAACAATATGGCGGTTGGGGACAGAATTCCTGGGGGCAGTACAACCAATATGCCCAGTATAACCAGTACTACCCCCCTCCTCCTACATGATTGACAGAAATGCTGACATGAAGATGGAGACTCAGAGGAAATCATTCTTTCTGACCTGCCTACATCTCTGAACAGGACTTCTTAACAGGGTGTCATGGAGATTTCAATTCAACCACTGACTACACAAGCTGATTTGTTCCTTCTTTCCAAATTAGAGTGTGCTTATCAGTTAAATTACATTTTATAGCTTTTGGTTGGAGTATAATAGACTTGGCCCCTCCATGGCAGTCATGTTGACCAGTCATGTTGTTTAAAAAAAGTTTAATTACCACATTCATCATCTCCAACACTGGCTGCTTTTTGGGGTTGTTAAATGCATGTTATTTGTAAAGGCAGTTACTTTTCCCTGTGTGACAGAAGCTTTTTGATTTTTAGATCGGATGACTTAGTTTGGTCTCTTTCTTTGTGTTTAAGATTTAAACTTGTAAAGGAGGCAGTCACTGATGTACCTCTGAGTCATATGTTTCCTCTTCCCAAACTGAA
Organism: Lates calcarifer; assembly: GCF_001640805.2. Lineage (NCBI taxonomy): Eukaryota > Metazoa > Chordata > Actinopteri > Centropomidae > Lates > Lates calcarifer. Next base: position 15,254 of record NW_026115499.1, on the reverse strand, counting down.
AGATTTTTAATATTTCATGGTTATGTTTCCATAAAAACAAATGAAGAGTTCCTCGTTTTTTTATTTTGACTTGATTTCATAATAAACAGATTGATATCCCGAAGTGTCTCTTGTTGATTTAATTTTGTTTAGGATTCATATATAGCTCAAAGGATCAGCTAAGATCTAAACTCTTTAAAGACATTAGATACAAAATCCTACAAACAGGTGTGAAATTTCAAGCACAGCAATTATCCACCACCATGCAGTGCATGTGCAAATGACCAAAACTCAGTAAAGTTAAATGAAAATAAAGTTTTGTCTGTATTTGACAGTAATCTATTGACTGAAAGTTCAAGTTTTAATTAGTTTTAAAATGCCCAGATTGACCAGATGAAACATGGCTCTCTACTTTGTCTGTTACCAACATCTATTTGGGCATAAAATATATTGACTGTGTCGTGACTTTTCCGATGCTGTTGTAATGCAATATAGAGGATATTTTTACAACACAAAAGCGACTATCGATCTATATCACCCTCCAAAGTACAATAGGCGTGGCCACAGAGGCGGACTAAACCTACGTAAGTCCGCACATGCGCAGTATTGCCCCTTAAACAGCCCTTTTTATGCCTAGCGTTGAACGACTAGCATCAAACGAGGTAAGGCCTGTGCAATTTAAGTGAAAAATCCTAATTATGTAAAACCTTGACAGGTTTTGGTTTGCGAATTTAGCACCTATGTTATTAAATGTCAGAAGTTACGTGTTATTTTGAACATTTACGGAATATTTCCCGTGTTTTTTGCGACTTTTGGAAACGCGTGCCCCATGTGGCTAGTGAGGCTAGCATAGCATTAGCTAGATACCAATAGAGACAAGTCTGTGAGAGTTCCCGGCACGTTGCTGGTTCTCATCAGTTTTCAACTTGCCAGTTTTTTGCACGTTATATGTCGTGATTTCAGTTCCACATTGAAGTGACTTAACTTTAGAAACACGATAAACGTGGCGGGATTGGTAGCCTATGTTAGTTGTCATACGTATATCCAACGCCACAAGCTGATTTCCGCGTCACTAGCATTGAGAATGACTTCTCGACCCTGTTGCTATCTTCCAGCATCAAGATGCAGCTCTTCTTACGTGCCCAGAACACTCACACCCTTGAGGTGACCGGACAGGAGACTGTCGGACAGATCAAGGTAAAAATGTCTCCAACAAGTTGGAGAGAAAACGACTTCTCAAAGTCTTCTATAAAATCACAGTCGTTTGTCCTAAAACGGATATTTATAAACCCAAGTAAAATTTTGATGTGAAAACGTTCATAAAACTATGTCTACCTTTTGACGTCTCGCAGGCCCATGTCCAGGCTCTGGAGGGTCTCTTGGTCGAGGATCAGGTGCTGTTGCTTGCTGGGTGCCCACTGGAGGATGATGCCCCTCTGGCATCTTGTGGAATCTCAGAGCACTGCACCCTGGAGGTAGCTGGCAGGCTGCTGGGAGGTCAGTATACAAACGCAGCACACACAACTCTGGCCATGTTTGCAGGCAAAAATGCAGTCATAAGCCTGTGCCTCTTGTTGCTCATAACCACTTTCATTTTGACATGTGTTAAAGCTAAATTGGGAGTCTGTCTGGTGTATACTGCTTGGTTCATAAGTAATATTTACACTACCACCTTTGTAGCCAGAACATCTGTTCATCAACACTGAATGCACAAATGGCAAAACATGATTCAGAAGACTACTGCCCCCACACAAGTGGTTACAGATTAAATCTGAAATTTTAGGAGTTGGTTTTTCTCAGAAATGTCCCAATAATACTGATCTATTTTTCCCTCTTCACCAGGTAAGGTCCACGGCTCTCTGGCCCGTGCTGGAAAAGTGAGGGGTCAGACACCCAAGGTAAGGAGATATTACTCGTTTTCCATGCCTGTCGTGTTCTAGTACAACATAAACTTGTATGGATTTACATCTTTACTGACCTTAAGACACATGTCTCGCACTGTATAATTGGTGTGTATGTGTTTTGAAAATGACTATTAGACTTTCTGTTTTGAATGAGCTAGTTATTAAGATGAATATGTCAAAAAACACAATACATTATGATCCTCCAATAAAAAAACTATAATAACACATCTCTTTGTCATATTGTCCAGGTTGACAAGCAGGAGAAAAAGAAAAAGAAGACTGGCCGCGCTAAGCGTCGCATCCAGTACAACAGGCGCTTCGTGAACGTTGTGCCCACCTTCGGAAAGAAGAAGGGACCCAATGCCAACTCCTAAATGCTTCAGTGCCCCAAAGGAGAAGCATGATCACTATCCATCAGTCTTTACCAGGTTAAATGTTATCCTGTACAGAATAAAAATTTGGCTTGGACAGACTGAGTGTTGTGTGATGTGTCCTGTAATGGAAGTCTTGTTCTTTATCAAAACAGTAGCTCTCTTCAAAAAGTGGCATCCTGTCCTGGAATCCATTTTAATTTTAGGTACACAAATCACATTTTGTGGTATTTATGGAAGCAGGAGTTTGTCACATGATTAACTTTAAAAAAAAACAACCCTCTCATTGCCATGCTGTGTATGATTTAACATAATATATACACAAGTCCATGGAACAGGTTTATTTATCATTTACATTGTACATGCAAAAGAACAGAACAGAAAGATGGTGTCTCATATGTACATTATTGACATGCCATCCCATTTCAGCCAAAAAAAATTCAAATTCAGTAATAACTGTTTCATCCTAATCCAGCCTGTTGTACATAACGTGATGATAAATGAGACTTAAGTGCAGAGGAACTGGGAGCAGCACGATTAAAGTGCTATTTTAACTTTAATCTTTACAGCAAGGCCTTCAGATGTGTGTTGTCTGCCCCTGAAATGTAGTGCATGCTGGTCAACATTGGTCAGTTAATCCACAGACACAAGCTCAACCTCAAAAATCAGTTTTGCATTAGGTGGAATTCTGGTAGCGCTGGAGTTAAGGAAAAGATGGCAACCAAAATCAAATGAAAGAACTTCTGCATCAAATCTAACTTAATCTGTAAAAGAAAACATTAACCTGACTGTGACCTCCTCTGTTGGCAGGACAATTTGAAAAAACTATCACACACACACACACACACACACACACACATATATATATATATATATTTTTTTTTTTACCAACCAAAGAACCAAAGAAAAGGATACTTGGAATCAGGGAGACCCTTCTTTCCATAGGCCCACTCTGGTTCGATCTCAATTTGGGCTGTTTCACCCTTGCTCATTGTTAGAAGGGCTTCATCCCACTGTGAAAGTAAAGGATCACTGATGATGACGTACAGAGCGGAGAGGTGTCACACTGAGAAACTAAGATACATTTGGATACACAGAGCAAAAACACAGGACAGACTTACTCCTCTGATGACTTTGCCCATGCCAACCTTGAAACTCAGTGGTTTAGCCTGTTTCTTCTTTCTGGCCACTGTGGTGAGCGAAGAACAGTGATAGTTTAAATTTAAATTCTATGGGGTTTCTACTTGATTCTCAAAAGACAGTATTTTGGGTGGGGTGTCAATTCACAATGTTTAATGCTGTCATACCTGAGGGAATGTTGGTGTCAAACACAGTTCCATCCTCCAAGGTGCCAGTGTACCAGCAGCTCACAGTGTCGCCTTTCTTTGGGAAGTTTGTCTTGTCACCTTTTTTCAGCACTGACTTGGTGTACTTGGGTGGACCCTGAGAGGAGCGATACAGAGGAGGTTTATAACAGTTCTTATGTGTGCAAACCAAAAATGAACACTTGTATATTTACCATCCTGGACCAGTACCTCATCCACCACCTCGGTCTTGACTTCTTTGGGCTTTTCTTCAATTTTCACAGCTTTAACCTGCTCAGTCACTTCTTCTACTGGATCTGTCCCTTTAAACCTCTGCAAATCACAAAGACAGCACAAAACACACCAGCATATTCACTACTTGGATTAGCTTGTCATCAGGATGTACATCATCCCCAGTGATGCTGGGTTACTATGTGTAATAAATTAACATCACTTACTTTACTCTCAAAGAGCTGATTGTAGGCAATGATCAGTTGCTCTTTCTTTGCTGTTTTGGCAACATTTTTAATATTTCCCAGCAGCTTGTGCTCATTGAGGAACTGCGAGAGAAAACGCAGTTAGAAGCAGAATGTTAACATGACGACTTTATTAAACAATCATCAGTGTATGCATCAAGCTAGGCAGTAAACGCAGAAAAAAATACTGAGCTGTCAGTTGTGGCGTCTAGCTGAAACATGCAGGACTCTCGTGTATACCATGTGTTGTATGTTCTGCCATGCTAGATGCTAAAACACAACAGCTTCCCTACTGTGGCTCCCCTTAGCTAACCATGCAGCATGCTGCAGTTCCAAGTGAGCACTAACACTTTAACCTGCAAATACTCAAAACTGAAACCACGAACAGACTTAATAAATAAACATACCGAGTGGGCTGCATTGTCCTGAATGAACTTTATAATGTCTTTTTTGGGCAAATCGTCACTTTTTAGCTGCTCATCGCTCCACTCCCGTGCTGGTTCAGCCGCCATTTTGAGAGGCGAACTGATAAACTTTGACCCCTTGTGGCGTATATTGAAAACTGCAATGACTTTTAGGCTTTATTAGTAGAGTCGCCTTTGTTATGTATTTATTCTATTTTTTTATGTCATGAAAATTGTCAAGTGATATTGTTTACAACTTGGCATAAAAACAAGAGTCAAATGCACACTGAGCAAAGCAATTAAACTTGAACACTGAATCAATCAATCATTAAATCAATGATTGATCAAACTCATACATTAAAACAATACTCAACTGAAGTGAGCCTGTGGTTAAATGAGGGAGTCTAATTATTAAACAGCTAGTAACAATAATAACAACTCTCTGAGCTGTGTGTCTTGCCACCTGGTGGACAAATACAAGTGTAACTTTTCAGTAGGAGACATCACAGTTCAGAGATGCAGTAGTAACCTACAGACATGTATCAAAGTATTGAAAAAGGAAAAATAAACACATTCAGAGAGAGAGACAGAGAGAGAGACAGAGAGAGAGAGAGAACATTGCCATACTTTACAAAACAACTGAGTGCAGAGATTTTTTTAACTGGAAAAACATTGCCATGTAAAGCAACTCTATACATTAATAAACAGGTAAAGAAGCCTGTGAAAGGAAAATCCTTATTGTTTACAAATAAAGTAGGTAATTTTTTCTGGAAAAGACGTGTGACTAATATGAACATAAGTCTTCCATAACAGACTAGTGGCCTGTTTTGTTCTGTGAAAAAGTATAGATAGTCTATATAGCAACTTATAATGGTTTCTCAGTATGTTTGAGAGAAAACAAAGCTTTTGACCTGTAATATCCTCCATTTCCATCTTCCCCGCAACATTCTTGCATATGTTAATTGTTTTTTTATTTCATTTGTTCATAGCCCATGATCATATTAATTTTTTAGGTTTTGCATTCCTCAGTGATGTTTGCAACACATTGCCATTTCTAGCCACCTTTTGCCTGCACACTCCTTCATTTCCTTTTGTTGCCCTCGATGTGCAGGGATCGATAAAATAGAGCTAATTATCATATGTCTAACTACATCCCTCATCTGATTGTCCTCCTCACATTGCATTCAGTCACAAACTTTACAATGATATCTACTGCGTACAGATCAGTTATGTAACAACATCAATGTACAGCCCAACATAAATCACTCTGGCATGTACTGTAGCTTTATTCTACATAGCAAGAGCCTCATGTGTTGAGTCAGTTGTCAGCCTCCTGCTGCTTTTCTCAGAGTTAATGTGTCAGTCTCATCTTTGTTGCATCACCCAGGCTTTCTGTTTGCACCCTGTGGTTCAATTGGAAATCTTAGATTCGTGTACCAACAGTGAGACATGCAGCATAAAAAGACCTGCATGAATATGTCTCCTAAATGACCTTGCTTACATCTATTCATCAATAACACTGAAAAGTTGTGAAGTGATAATTTGCCATCACCATAGTCAGATGTAGAGCAGGGTCAGAGTTTTTACCCTGGTTGTTTACCAGGCATCAACAGCGACACTGAGTGAGAAGTTCATGAGGAAGAGGAGAGGGATAATTATCTCTTTAGAGGAAATCTCTCAGGTCTCATTTCATCTCCTACTTTGCTTGTGAAGGAGAGATTGTCACAACAGCACAGCTGTGGAGGTGAGTTGGCTTCAGGAGAATTAACATAATTTTATAATAAAAACACACTGCCTTTTGATATTGTGATGTAAGGTTTTCTTTATGGTAACATACATATATCTAATATTTTACTGTGTATGGTACAACCAGTTCTTAGTTGGCCAGAGGGCCTACTCAAAATCTTTTTCTTTTCTTTTCTTTTTTTCCCCTTTTGTCTCTTTCCTTCATTCTTATGCCGCCAGCGTAATGTTTGCTTTTGCATTTTGGAGTGATGAGCGACTCTCTCACTCCTTATGAGCATTTGGATGAAACTTGCATCACAGGAAGTTTCAGGAGAAAAGAAAAGGCGATTGAGGATCATGCCTGGTGTATCGTGTTGTGATGAAGTATTTCTTAGGAATGCAAAGCTGAGGAGCTTAAATGGGCTCACATATCAAGCGAGAGAGGAATCTAATTTGATGCAGCTCCTGAGAGCTCTTCACATCTACAGGTTACACAAACAAGTGATACACATTCTCTCAGATGTGCCTCTCTGCACAGAGATTGCAAACAATATAATCCTTGAATCATGTTTGCAGAACTATGCCCTTAGTTACACTCAATTCAAGCACATGCACTGTCAGGCAATCCGGCTTTATTTTAGCATATTGTGGTTAATGCTCCGACAACATATACACATTATAAGTAAGATATCCACCAACAGCAAACAAGAAACTATATATTTGCTATAAAGCTGATACTAGTGCTGTCACATTTAAGCGTAATATTGACAGTTTTTCATTAAGATAATTTTTCAGAGTAATAACAGAACTGACATTTACCTCCCATGACGACAGCTGAGTGTGTTACAGTATTCCACCAAAGATCTAAATCTCTATTTGAGAGGCTACGAAAAGGCAAGTGTTAAGACTCTAAAGGAAACTCTTAATTAGATTATTAAAAGCAGGTGCAAGAAATTAACCTCAAATGTAGTACATGATATAAACTCATGGGCAGAACAATATGCTGTCTTCTACAAGAGACAAATTGGTGTAACATTAAAAACAATACAATGCATATGCTATTAGTTATACTATCTATTTATCTATCTTTCTATCTGGGTAAATGCAGTCACTTCAGTTTAGTCTGACTGCAGTTGCAACCTCAAACCTCAAGGGGGTAGTATGTATGCATTGTTCATACGGGTAAAGCTGACTTTGTCCCACATATACAAAAGATTGATATTTTCAATATATGAGGTTTACAATAAGGCTTGACAGGAGGGAAAATGGCCATGATTCATCCTGTTGAAGAGCACAACAATAATAAATACCATAAACAGTGTAAATAAATAACAGGTGCACGGTGAGGGGAAATAAGGTTTGCAATGCTGCTATGCTACAGAATCAAAAATTCACTGTCTGTGTGGATGGTGTTAATACAGTGTTTATCTGTTTTTCTCTGTATATGCAGACAGTAAAAGGAGCAGGAGTCATTCTGTATGATTAACCATTAATTTGATAGTTTTCTTTGAGTGACTGTGTAAAAGAAAACTTAATTATGCTGTGTGACTACAGCAGTATGAAGTGGCTTGTATGTGTCTGTCTCTCTTCTTTAGCTGGATCTGGCAGGAGATAAATTAATAAACCTTTTAATGTTGTTTACCTGGCTAAGTACAGGAGGAAATATTGAGTATGGTCATTACTTAAAAATAAATAAATAGATAAATAAAAATAAATAAAAAATTAACAACGCTTATCAAACTTCTCTCTTATCTGTCTGCAACAAATACCCAGAGGGTTAATTTGATTAATTATACTACTTTAAATGAAGGAGAGTGACAGAAAGAGAGTAGGAAAAAGTCAGTGGGGTCAGAAGGTTGTCCATTTTCATTGTCAACAATGTAATTACTTATAGAGCTGTGTTCAAGAAGCAAGCTAGAGAAATCACATTTCTCCTTCAATACCAGCCAGGACTTGAAAATATCATCTGACCCAGTACAAGCCAAGCAGCCAGTGTGCAGCTCCTCTCCAGAAGCTTTTTTCCTCCACATTTCCACTCTCCCCCCTTCTACTCATACTGGTGGAATTAAAGGCTTTCATAATGGAAATCACCCCTCGGTGGCCTTGGTCCACTGTGGATAATGTGTTTTCTGCTCAGTGCCTAATAAGCTCCCTCTAAGCCATGTGGTGAGCTGGGTTCACCTGCCTGCACCCCGGGCTGTGAGAACCCATCTTTAGCTTCATATGGAATATTATTCATATGCTGCCGCAGCCCAAACCAACAGTTTACACCTCATAAAATGTAGGCAGTCAGTGTGGAAGGTGAGATAGGTCAGCAGTTGAAAATGACACCAATATGGTGGTGAGAAAGTTGGAAGTGGTACCCTTTTCTATAAACTTTTATTTATAACCATATATCTTGGGAGGAGAGTAAAGGTTGGATTAAGGTGCAGTGTAGCAGGTGGGTTGGTCAACAGGGAGCGTGGAATTTCTCACACACATGCTCCTGGTATCATCATGCAGCAAGGAGCTCTCCATCCAACAAGCTGCACCAGGCTTTGGAACATTTCCAATCCAGAGCTTAGCCTGCAGATCTGTAGTCTCAGTACTAGCCCACGCCTGCCCTGTCAGATCTAATCTCTTGGCTGCATGCCGTGAAATGGGGCTTATTAAGAGTTTAACTGAGATCAGCCCAACCCCCGATCTGAGGCATGCAAAGGAAAAGGGAAATCGCTCACCTGAAAAATCTCAAAATCACAAGACCTGGGTGGCATAAGGGGTTGATATCAGTCACCAGAGGCTTTGCTGTACACCGCTACGTGCTCTCTGCCTTCTGTCTCCGGGATGCATCATCTGTTAACGGCTAATGAGAAACCAAAGAGAAAAGATGGATTTGAAGTTTCAATTGGAAGTAGTCCCAGTATGCTATCTCAGAGGGCTTAAAGGGACAGACTTCTGAGCCACATGCTCCCAAAACTCTTGTCTCCTCACATTACTCTCACTCTGTCTGTTTGCATTTAAACAATGACACTCCTGACTTCATCCTCAGTGCAAATTCTAAATTTCAAACACTGCATTTTAACTTCATCTTATGTCCACAGCTTACCATTTACTTGCTCTTATAGCTTAAAAAATACTGTTAAAAATACTGTTTGCTATAACTGCTGCAGTGTAAGGTTGGTCTGCTATTACTTGACTTAGTCTGTCCCCAGACAGCCTGAATTCAGAAACTGTGGTATAAAAATGTGCACAATGGAGCAATTACATTCCAGGCCAACTCTGTCTCTCAGAAATTACATTTATATACTACAAATTTGCAACAGCAAAGTGGTGCTGCCTGAATGTTTTTTGCTGTGCCAGTGGCACGGCTCTAGGGATAGCACTGTCTGTCTATCGGTCTGTCCACCACTTTGGTCCTGACTGAAATATCTCGACAACTACTGGATGGCTTGTCATGAAATTTGGATGACTTTTCTGATCCCCTGATGTTTCCTCTTGCACCACCACTCTCAACAGCCATTGGATGGATAGCCATAAAATCCTGTACACACATTCATGCTCCCTAGATGATGAATCCTACTGAATTTTGTGATGCCTGACATTTCCTCTTGCAACACCACAAGGAAGGATCCCCATGAAATTTGGTGCACACAGTCATGCCTGCATCAGGATCTATTTCTAATATATTTGGTGATCCTTTAACTTTTAATCTAGCACCATCACCAGGTCAAAATTTCTGTTAAGTCTCACTATATTTGGTGCTAATTAACAGAGATTAACATGCTAACATGCTAAACTAAGATGGTGAGCATGGTAAGAATTGTACCTATTAAACACTTTTAATGTTTATTTTTAAGCATTCACATTACTTAAAATATTAAAAGCAGTACAAGTTTACATGATTAACATTTAACAGTAAACCATTTAAGTGAGTGTGAATACACAATGCCCAGGGACTGGCTCACCTAAATGGAATACAGCCATCATTAATGTCATTAATGCTACCTGTACTTCTCCTGCTTTGTCAAGTCAAAATGTCTGCCATGAAAAGGGTCTACTCTTTGTATACATCAACGATCTGCACAGCTTGTATGCACTACAAAAACATAGCACTTTATTCACTGGAGAACCTTTGCCTGTGCCCACAGAAATGAAGACCGTCTGTATCCCAGGCACACATGGTCACACATTCATACAGTAAATACATTAAATGCACACCTGCCTGTCCAACCCTGAAGCAATGCTGTCTCACTGCTCTATCCACTGATCCCTCCTGGCAAAACAGCCTGAGATCAAGGCCCCATCTCACTCAGACACACATCATCCAGTCTCCCTGACCCTTCCCCAAGGATCCATCACCAAATGGAGCTTTGATTTGTGTTTACCAACCTTGAGATGAGGTACACATGTGTGTCCCCCTGTGCTATGTGCTGTAAACTCATGCAATTCTCAGTGGGGAAACCTCAGGACGGCAATGGTCGATGGATGGTGATAGTGAATGGACTGCTGATTGCAAAAAGCTTTTGCACTAAGTGACATTGAAAGGCATATGTCAGGAGTGGATTATGAGCCATTTTCTCAGTCTAATTTATTTTGGATCTGACGCGGGCACAGTATGATGGAAAGCCTGATTTTTTTATTTCAGGAAACAGAGAATGAGGAGCATCTGGGCACATTTATTACTTTGAATCATAACACCGACTTTAATATTTTTGATTTTCACATCATTTGAAAATATACTGATTTTCTGAGCCTTTTTTTTTTACTGCTCAGTTTGTGGCTGAATATATTTCATGGTGACACAGACCGACTTAAACATGCTGGCAATATTCAGTTTCATCTAGCCGTGTATATACAAAAGTGATTCACTGCCTGTATCAGCCTCCATTAAATCCATGCCAGGATACCCAGTGTGGCCTGGCACTAACCTCCTCAAGCCTTCAGATAACATTTGAGCAAAAGTATTTTTTCTCTATTACAGAAAAAGGATGGCATACCTTGCCTTATCAGGATGTCAAGTAAAACACCAAGCAATTTTGCTCTACTTACACTAACCTGAACGCGTTTTCAAACTCGGGTTGTAGTAACTTTTCTTTTCCCATTTGTTCAAAGATTGGATTGCATTTTAGAGCAATCCTTTTCTTTTACACAAACACCAAACGCACACGCGTGGGCACTAACACACACGCTGAAGGGTTTTTGTGTAATTGAAAATGGGTTTTGCGTTCAGTAGGTGGAATTCCATCTTTCTCCGTTCGGTTCCATCACCAGGATGAAGCGAGTTTCATTGTGGCTGTCATGTAAAATACATCATAACTGCTGAGAGAAGAAGACTTATTGATAACAGAACATATTTCTCATATTTAGTATTTATGCAACATCACATAAAGGATATTTTCTGAGGCAGGATCTTCACATGAAGCATAACAGGAAAGAAGAGCCAACATGAGACAGCTAGTGTCATGGGAGTCATGAACCTATTATGTTGTTCGCAAATATAATTGTACCCTGGAATGCAATTTTTTCTCTTTTTTCCCCCTCAGTGTACGTATGTGTGCCTGAATGCACTTTGGAGAAAGATGAGACAAACTGGGGGAGAGAGGGCATTTAAGAGATGAAATACTGCGTGTGTTAAAGCCTGTGAATGCTCAGCATACACACCTGGTGCAAAACCATGAGACATTAAAGCACTACAGCCATGAAAGAGGTGACCAGTCATTTCTGTTTTTTATGTGCAGCTTTCCTGCCTTGTCCTCTCCAGCCAGCTGAGCCACTCAGGCTTGCAGTTTGATCAGTATGTGAAGCCTGACACAGACAAGGCACCATGCAATGAACATGAAAGGCTCAGCAAACACCCAGGCATTGACAGACACACACACACATGCTTACTCACGTAAACACAAATCCACATGCACTTTTTCTTTCATGTGCCTGCCTCTCACTCAATCTCATTCTACTGTTTTGGTCGGAAAGGATCAACAACAGAAAACCCAACAATTCACACAGTGTAGCTCCCCGCCGTTCCGCATCTCTCCTTAAAGGTCCCATTCATCTTAATAATGGAGAAGCAGAAAGCGCCGGAGCCAGATTGTCCATGGCACCTCTACCACCTTGCATTTTTGAAGGTGCCAACCAATCTGTCTATCTGACAAAATTCATGAAGGTGCCACATTTAAAGAGGAGGAGGAAGAAAGGTCATGTTTGAATAATGAATCTGTGCGGGGAATGAACTGCAGCTCTGGAGTCTGTCTGAGTTTTTGCGAATTTTCTTCAGGGGGGTGAGGTGATGACCACAGGTTCAATGTCTGTCAGAGACGCTTGAGGAAAGCCAGTCTAAACTTTCCATCTAAGAGAATAAAGTTGCTCAAACAAGGAGCAAGGGAATCTGAATGAAAACAACTCATCACAAACGTTAAAAAACATTATTTGTGCCTTCCTGAAACCCTACATACATGTCAAACAGAATAAAAATAGAGACACAGAGAGATGGCTGTGATGGTGACGATGACTGTGATATTATGGCACTGTTCACTGGTATTAGTGGAAGGTCAGACTCTGTCCTGACAAAAAAAAAAAGCCATTATCTGGAAGGGTGAGATGGTCCACTGGGGCTCAGCACTCATCACTGTAAAGGACAGTAGGCAGGTCGAGGCATCCCAGGATGGCAATAACAACCCATACAGGTGGAGACAGGTGTCATTAGGAATGGGCAGGGCTATCTGGCATCCTCTGTCCTGGCACAGAGGGATACAATACAATTAATTTTGTTCTGTGTCATAGATTGTTCCTTTAAACCCTGGGTTGAAGCCTCAGTGAGATGGAAAGTTGAATTTTCCTGAATTCATGGCCATATAACGCAGCCTCACAAACCACAACTATAAATGTTGTGTATTAAAATCTCCTTGAAAAATTTGCTCTTTGGTGATCAAAATTATCTCAGAAAATTGAGTCTATTTTTCAAAAGTAAATTGAAACCTTTACATAAATTTTATTTGATCTGATTGGCTGACTGTATGGTTAAAACAGTAGCTACTGGTCCATGCCTCAGATAACAAGTATGCAGTGGATGAAGTTTTAAAGCTGCACTTATTAATTTTCTGGTCACTTGGGGCAGTGCAACAAGCTGTAAATGTAAGACTGTAAGAAATATTATCACCTTATTAAGTTGTTATGGTGAACTTTTAGCTCTGGTTTGGTCTCCACCAACACCAATATGTGGCTCTTTAGCAGCCAAGTCATCCACTGTGTTTACCTTCTAGCAACAGCAACAAACAAATAGTTAACAGCTACCTACTGTATCTGAAAATGTGGTTGAGAGCTGTGAGGGTGACCCAAAATATTAAAGTTGTGTGCCAGAAAACCAAAACAATAAAAAGCTTTACAGACCTGAGGAGAACTGCAGAATTGGGTGGTAATTCTCTGTGGGCTCATTGCTATGAGCAACAGTATCAGCAACAGTATTCATATTACATGTAGTCATTTTATCATAGCTAATAGAAATCTCTGGCAGGGTTTTGCATTGGATATTTACATTACATATTTGTGAATTCATTATTATTGGTTAAATCAACACTGGATTACAACAAAATTTAAATGACATAAGTTATAACCAGAATAAATCTGTTATGCTGTACTAATGACTCAACACAGATCCTTTACCTCACCTCCACACTTTAGTCATGATTCAGCCCTCATCAATAAGTCACACTGGTCTCCTGATGCACTTAACTATTAATCATAACATAATATGTTGCACTTAAACAGCACAGGCTTGAGAAGTATGAAATTGGATTAAATTGGCAATCTGCAGAATTGAGTGGTGGCCTCCAGTGGACGAGAGCATCTGCTGAAGAATGAATGATTCTCTACATGATGATGAATGAAAATATAGGCATATAGAGAGGGGAAAGAGTGCAATGTGATGATACCTTCAGGCACAGGCCAGGATATCAGGATATCATTTACAGAGACAGGAGTTATAAATCGTGTACATTACCTGTCTTGGTGCTATGTTTGATCAAGCTGAGGCAAGTGAAAAACAGCTTACAATGTGCTGCACATGCACACAAGTAGTGGGTGAAATCATCAGCTATTTTAACTGCTTGTCTTTGCATGATCCTGGACAAAGGTATCGGGGTAATAAAGTGGAATGATGCAATTTAACGTGCAACCCGTCCCTGTAGGAATATAAAGTGAAGACAGGATGGAGTTCCGCTTTTAAGACTTGACCCTGCTCCCTGGTGATACTGCATTCAGCAGGACAAGACTACAGCTCATCCTAATTATTTCTAACTGATGGGCCAATCCATCAAGAGAGACAGTCAGAAAGAGGGAAAGGAGGAGGAGGAGGAGGAGGAGGAGGAGGGGTGGTGGTGGAGGAAACAGGAAAGGACGGTAAGAACTCATGCTGAGGCTCGACCACTCTTCCTCTGCAGGATCTCTCCTTTGTGTGGTTTTTCTCTCTTGTTCATTCTTTTTTTCTCTTCCCCCTTCACATCTCCTATTGCTTTTCCTATCTCACTTAGTCCTTTCCTGCTGTCAACATGAAAACATACTTTCTTGTGTGTTACTGTACCGTATATTTGGCAAGGTTCCGGGTAAGTCGATAACACAAATACATGGGGTTGTCATTGTAATAGTTTATAAAGCACGAGCAAGTGATCTTCTGTCCGAATGAGTCGATGTGAATTCAGAAAACCTATTTAGTTTTATTTCTCATATGAGGATTCTATGACAAATGTCCACGGCCCAGGCACTTCGGGTCATTAAATTCAGATTTATAAGATTGATATCAATACTTATCAAAACACTAACGCCCCCTTACGCCATCAAAAGCCCCAGGCGCCTATTCTCCCCTCATGAAGCAGGAGACTGATAGACTCAGAGCATGGACAAGAGCGAGAAGAAGAGGAAGGGATAGATAGAGAGAAAAATGTCCTGAGCCACAGGCAGCGTGCGATTCACCATTGCGGCATTAGCTGACGTCTCCTGATAACAATGGTAAGGGATTAATCAGTATTCTGTGCGTAGCTTAGGGCTGCACTAGTCCTTTATCACAGCAGCAACTGCGGCCTTCCACTAAAGGTAAGGTTAAAATGGAGATTACGCTTTG
>NW_026115498.1:0-20965 GCF_001640805.2 Lates calcarifer | reverse complement strand
CAACGAGCTGAAACTCACTGTAAAGCTGCAGATTCAGCTGAAAATCCTCTGTAGGTTCATCAGTGCCAGAGGCTCCTTTCACTCTGACAGTGTTTTCACATTATCAAACTGTTATTAGAAGAGTATTGATTTATAGCTGCTTTAAAAAATGTCTTCACGTTAAATGTCCAAAATCTAACTGGTCCTCACAAAGATAAAAGTACGAGCGTGCACATGACGGACACGAGTCTGTCATTCACACACCATGTTAATGTCTGTAAATGTGTGATCTGACCGTTTTCCAACATGCACTCACCTGAACTTACAACATTTAAAACACAGGCAGATTTATAAGGTGAGATTATGACTTTATTGATCCCAAGGAGAGAAATTACAGCAGCACAGGAACAGATATATATATATATATATATATATATATATATATATAAAAGGTTTAACTAAATTAGGTTTAACTGAACTACAGATATGTTGTACTGTGGTTACAGATTCTGAATTAATGTAAAATCCTAACATGAGACTTTTATCTGAATTTGACTCATTATTTAACATTTGAATCAGTCCGTCGTATCCTCCCCCCTCCAGCCTGCTGATGGTGACACACAGTGATCGATGGTTGCTGTAAAAATAAAACCTGCTGTAGTAGTAGTAGTAGTAGTAGTAATAGTAGTAGTTGTAGTATTTCTCAATGAGCAGGCAATAATGACTCAACAGCTTCTGATGAGCAGTTCCCACTGAGGCTGATAATTCAAACCAATATTCAGTTTTTGCTGTTCAGATTATTCCAGTATCTTAATCTGAGCAGTTTTGTCTGAATCTGAGACAAAGTACAACAAAGCTCTTGAATTCTTCTTTCTATTGTTGCGTTGCGGCAGAATTTAATGAGCGCTGTCTTATGCTTTATCTGCATTAATTAAACACCGAGCAAAATATATTGGAGAGTGAATAACCAGAGAGTAAAATATTGGAGCAGTTTTAGAAAAAGTCACGTGGCCGTGCTGTAATTACACGCTATCTCTGCACTGCAGCTTAAATTAAACCCCCAGCGAGCTGTATTCTTTATTCATGGCTCATCAGTTCGAGCCCGGCGGGAGACGACGGAGCAGAGCTCACCGAGGTTTCTAAGTATCTGGAGACTTTTCACTGCAAATCGAGAAACCACCAACAGCACACGCTCTTCGTGTTTTGAGAGAGTGGCAAACACAGAGTAATGTTTAAAGATAAATGGCTGTTACGCAACATTTAGAGAAAAGAGAGACGAGCATCAAGTTGCAGCTTTTCCCACGTGGATGAAAAGTGTTTAAGAACATAAAATGAGATTTCTTCTCTATCAGAGGCCACTCAGTGACTCCTCCCTCTTCTCTCTTCCCTTCCAGGGGAGCTGTGAGTCTGAGGCCACGGACACACTGAGGCAGAAACACACACAGGCATAAACACACAAGCAAATACAAACACAGATTCAGCACATGTACACAGGCACTGCACTCCCAGAGAAAAATGGAGACCTTATCTTGGAAAAGTAACATAATTGCGAGCTCAGGTGTTAAACCTTAGGCCTATCCTGTGACCTACATACAGTAGGAATTTCAGCTCTGTTGCCACTGCACATTTTTATCATACTAAATGCCTGTTACAGCAGATTTCTGGGTAAAATCATTATCTCTATCTCTATCTGGTTCTAAGAGATAAATGGTTGGTGGAGCTACTTTTCTAGATGGGTGATAAAAAAAAAGCTCCACTCAAAGCTCAAATGATGCAGAACGTGATGAGGTTCCAGTCTCCTCATCTACTGAGAAACATAACTTGTTGTTTTTTTTTCTGGTGAAGACGATGTGCTAACATACAGCACACACACAGGAAACCCACTTACAGTGCATGGGAAGCTAACAGCAGCTGAAAAATTTACTGAACACTTTCACATTTGTTTTCATTTCAATCATTTTCCCTCCTCATTTCATTGAAGGATTTTTTTTACTTAAACCATTTCTTATCTTAAAGATATTATTAAACATAGCTAGAAACAGCAAATATCAGGATAAATCTATTTTACATTCGAGTATTGATGATTTTTATGCGTTGCATTTATATTTCCCGACTCCTCTGCAGCTGTTACTGGATCTGATTAAGAGAGGGAACATTTGAAGGATCTGCTCCGTGACTTTATTACAGTCTTTAGTTGCATCTTTGAATCCTAAACATCATCTCAGCTCACTGTTGACATTTTGAGTTTGACATATTTCATATTTGGGTCTCAAACAATCAGCAATGACCTGCGAGAAAACAAAATCATCAAGAAATACAACATTTCCCATGTATGAAGAAGTGACGTTACGTCTTGGTTTTTGATCTTACGGCATTCACAGGACATTTTAGACGTCTTTAAATCTTCCACCAGTTAAATGTTCTGCCCTTAGAAAAGGCCACTAACTATACTTTCAATCACTTTTTATCGGCTTGGCACAAGATCTTGTTTTCTGCAATGAAGCAGCAAAGAGAAACGGTCAATAAAAAGTGATGAAGCTTGGTTTATAGGCTGATTCATCTGTTAGCTTTTAGTTCCTAAAAGCAGATTTATCTTGTGTGTTTTTATGTCCAATAAAGTGGTCAGTGAACTGTGTTAAAGCTCAAGTGGTTAAGTTTGTCAAACTCAGAAGCTATTAGTGGGAGACGACATTTTAATTAAGTGGGATTAATAAAACGGCCTGTCTAACCTTCATGTTGCCATCTTTTAAAACGTGCCATAATTTGTTCTGATGATGAGGAAAAACTTTCGTTGTTTTCTCTGTGTAAAATAACAGGCTGTGACGTAGCAGGTCATTTATTTCAATTTGAACATCCTTTTTTATTTCAGTTTGTTTTGGATGATGTATGTGTTGAAGCGACAATGCTGAGGCAACACAGAAAGCAACATTTTACTTTTTTTTAATATGAAGATGAACTGAAGTTGATTTGTAGTCTCTTTTATATTTATATATATATATATATATATATATATATATATATGAATAATTGTTATTTGACTGTTAATTTATAAATCATGTTATTTAACCAATCATTTCATTGATCTCTTCATTTCATTTTATGTTTATCAAAGTACTTGATCAATAGAACAAAATGTTTTGTAGCACCTGATTGTTGATGAGAATAAATTTATCATAAAATGATCTGAATTCATGTGCTGTTTTTTAAGCCTCACATTGTCCATTTATTCCTTTCTTCATTCATTGGTTCATTCATTCATCCTTTCATTCATCTTTCACTCACCTTACACAGACGATCTGCTGATCATCATCTAAAGGAAAACCTGTCTGCACCTGCATCAAATCTGAAAAAGAAGAAGATTTCTCTTCTGGCTGTGTGTTCTGTCAGCGTGATTCGCTCAGGATAGACCTGAGAACAAAAATAATCGGTCACAGAACCACACAGCCAGCGTTCAAGAAAAACACACTGCATGGAAAGAAAACCAACCGTCCGTGTTGAGGGAATGTTATTTAATGTCAACACATTGTACTCTTTTTTTATCCACAATCAAAGATGCACTTTGCTGTTCCTAAAAACACATTTTCATCTGTCTTTGTTGCACTACACCTCCTTTGGTCTGATACAACATTTTTTCCAGTTCGTATCTAAGCTTTGCCCAGCGACCGGTCTAATATCACACAGGGGTCAAGCGAATTCTGCAACTAAGCAACTCTCACCGTCCAACCTGTTTGTGCGTCTCAGCATCTTGTGTTGTGCAGAGTCAGGACTTATTGTAAAACTGATGGATCAAACAATATTTCAGATGCACAGTCCTTCAGTGTTAGAAAATGTCTCTGCAGAATTGTCAGTCCACTTGTTTTGAAGTGTTTGATGTGAAAGTTGTCTGGACTCACCCTGTCGTCGTCTCTGTGCAGCGGGAACTGTTCGACATGGAGCCATGGGAGAGACCCCGAGAGGAGTTCAAACTCCACAAGAAACTGGGAGAGGGACACTTTGGAGAGGTGTGGGAGGCTCTGTGGACCACAGAGAACAAGAAGGTGGCCATAAAGATGCTGAAACAAGGTACGACTGCAGAGAGAAACTGTGAAGTGAGTAAATCATGTGACTGAAGATGGTGTTTGAAATACTGTTTATCTGGAGATTAAAAGGTTCCCTGGGGAATTTCCCTGTCAAAAAAAATTCAGCCTGGTTTCAGATTACTCTGTAAGGCTGTGTGCAGAATGACAATAGCAGTCCCAACAAAAACGTCAATGGGCTGTGCAGGCATGGGTGTGTTCCTACAGGTGCTGCTGAGAAGGTAAAATACGAACCAGGAAGTCCAGTTAACTGTTTATCAGATTCTGACACACTCAATAGCCGTTTATATTTCCCTGAGTCAGGACTTTACAGCTTAGTAAAGTTGTAATTTTCCATTTGTTTTCCCGTCCCGACACATGAAGGGTAAACAGAGGAATTATCCCAGTTCAACACAGGACATGATATAAAGTGGCCTGGAATGTGGCCTTGCAGGTTTGTGATATCAAGAACCGGAGTACAGCAACAGCAATGACTCTGAGGTATTTCAGTATCAAATGGAGGGAGAAATTTCATTTAACAGGTTACTTTGAAAAAAAAACAAAAAAAAACTTAAAGAATTGAGAAATGAATGAGAGTGAACTCACTGAGCTTTCTGTTTCTCCTCCTCCAGAGGACACAAAGCAGGACGAGTTTGTGAAGGAGGTTCAGGCGCTGAAGAGCCTCCATCACCCGAAGCTGATCCAGCTGTTGGCCATGTGCTCCAGAGGAGAGCCGGTTTACATCGTCACAGAACTCATGAGCAAAGGAAGCCTCAAGTCGTACCTCGCCTGTGAGTGTTCAAACACAACGTAACGAGCTTGGGGTGCACACATATCTGAGCCAGCACCACAAGACTTACAATACTTCTGATATTTACATTTAACTTTCAACTCCTTATCAAGTCAAGTCAAGTCAATTTTTATTTATATAGCGCCAATTCACAACAGAAGTTATCTTGAGGCACTCCTTATCAACAACAAGTGCTCTGTAGTGATTTATTTCCTGTTTGGAAACTTCACACAGACGCTCTCTGAAAGAGCAGACTCCACTGTCGCTTTAATATGCAGAGAGATTTAGAACAGAAAGTCAATTTTGCTTCTCTTGGGTTTGAGAATTTCAGTCCTTACCTCAGACATTTTTTGGAGAGCCCTCTGAAACAGTATTTAGGCCAAGTGACGTTAAATCTCTTCCCCTTAAATCCAAAGCAAATGGAATTATAATCTGTGTTCTGGCAGAGAAATATTGTTCTGACGTTTTACAAAAGGCTTTAATCACAGGGAGTCTTAGCGAGCGAGTGTGAGGGCTTTGACTCAGATGTTTCTCACACCAGTAGATGCTGTGTGTGTCTGCATGTCATTACTGTACTTATCTGCCCTCTGCACACTGTTAGCTCCCACTCTACTTCACACATACAAAGAAAGAGAAATGTTTACATTTGCCAGTAATCATATTTCCTCCTTACCATGGTGAAAAAAGGATCTGCCATCATTATCAGCCTCCCGTGTCACAGTAACAATAAAAATAGCAGAACCATTTCTACTGTTGTTACATGCTTTCTCGTGCAAATTGTATCCTCAGCAACCAGTTTAGTTCTACAGCTGCTTATTGCCAATAGGAGGAGAACAATGCGATGTGATTCCTCCAATGATGTGGCATCCATTTGCTTCTCTGCACAGCAATACACATTTAGGTCTATGAGAGTCAGTCACTACTCGCAACACGTTAGAACGAGAGGAATAAAATATGACATCCGTTCATGGCCCAGTTTCTGGGAATGAGTGAGTGAGCTCTGAATGTGCCTTGAGTTGTTTAAGAGAAATGCACTTCCAGTGTTTGATGACATTTAACTCTTGAACAGTGTAAAGGTGCTTTAAAGTCACACTCAGATTGTTGTTATGAATGAATAAGGATAACACAATCACACAACTAATGGCTGTTTTTATCAGTGGAGTCTGGTAGTGATGTATAGTGATGTTTCTGATTAAACTAAATCTCTGTAAGAATCCTCTCCATAATGTAGTCAGACACTGAGCGTGTTAGTGGCAGAAACAAGCACTTTGGTGGACGTACTTTGACATAGACAATTGCACCGTTTGTTTGTATTTCAGCAGTTGATCGTAATGTCTGGGTATACTGTTCTTCCCAAAGATTTTTGTCCCTATCAATCATTTACACCCAAAAACATGGGAAAGTAAAGCCCAGGTTAAAACATACCACAGATACCCTTCTAAAAAAGGTTTGTTCAAAAGTATTGTTTTGTTATCTGTGCATCAGGACTCAGGCATCATGTGGGTTATTGAAAACCTGCTCAGTCATAGAACACCTGACCTGCCTGACAAATCCCTGCTGTTCTTTCTTGTTTGTCTGAATGTGTGTGTGTGTGTGTGTGTGTGTGTGTGTGTGTTCTCAGCGGCTGAAGGCCAGGTGCTGACTTCAGCTCATCTGATCTACATGGGCAGTCAGATTGCAGAGGGCATGGCCTACCTGGAGGACAGAAACATCGTCCACAGAGACCTGGCTGCCAGGAACATCCTGGTGGGAGACGATCTGGTCTGCAAGGTGGCCGACTTCGGACTGGCTCGGATTATTAAGGTAAGGTGGCAGGGAGTGTGTGTGTGTGTGTGTGTGTGTGTTTGTGTGAGAGAGAGGAAGAGAGGGAGAGGGGGGTTAAATTTGTTGTCTCATCTGTGTTGAACCATTTTCTTATTTTAGAATAACACCAGTTATTTATCTGTTTTCTTTTTAAATATGTATATAGTGTGCTTTGTTGTTCCTGTGTAAACTCATGAATACTTAATATGACTCCTCCCTCCTTCTGTCTGCTCAGTGTACAGTTAAAAATGACAGCTGCAGCTCTCATATAGTTTGTGTAATAAATATTTTACTCTTGCAGAGCCTGTAATACTTTATATTAGTAAAGACAGAGACAGTTTAATGTTCTGTGTATCATTCAAACATGAGGACATCATTACCTCAATACTCACAGACAATAATATTTACTGTAAATAAATTAGACACTCCATTAAGACTGTCTCTACTTGTAAAGGCAGTTTTTATTTTGCAAGAAACTCACTGATTTATCTTGTTTTCATCTACTAATTCTTCTATTGAAAGTTAACTTGTATGGATACACACTGGCTGTTTCTAAGAGACATGAACAGTTTTTTTTCCATCATGTTAGTGTCGGGCTGATAGAGTCAGTTAAATCTGTTCAGACTAGAGCTGTTGCACACATTAAAGTTTCTGCTTTTCCGAGTGATCAGAAAAAAATTATGCCATGCATTTTAGCAAATGAGCCAAAGACATTTTCTTTCAGCTGGATTGTTATTTACACAAAACAGTGATGAGAAACAGCATCATAAGGGTAACTACATCAAGTGGGGGTTGATGGGAAATGTAGTCTTCAATTTGAGAAACACAAAAGGCTAAAAAGTGCACCATTAAAGTTAAAGTGTGCATATACATCTAGTTAACCCTTTATGTTCTCCCTCACCAGGACAGTGTTTATACAGCCAGTCGAAGCACAAAGATCCCCGTGCGGTGGACGGCTCCTGAGGCGGCCATTTACCAGAAGTTCTCTGTAAAGTCGGATGTTTGGTCGTTTGGCGTGCTGCTGTATGAGATGATGTCACGTGGCAAAATGCCTTATGAAGGTATACTGTTAACTATTTTGTACTTTTAAAAAGAGAATATACAGGAGATATGTTGCCTTTTGTTGCAAATTGATTCCAGTGTGTTAACCTGTTTATTGACCAACTCTCACAGCTACATAATGGACCATCAATACAATGACTCTTCCAACAAGTACTGTGTGTTTATCCAAAGCCTGAAATACCATCCTGCTGCCAGAAATACTAGAGCATCAAACCATCTCTGAAAAAAGTCTCTTTCTTCCTGCTGGAAAGTGTTTGCTAAAAAAATTCAGACCAAGAGATTTTGGTTTTCGTTTTGGTCTTTTCAGGGGATTTGTTGACATAATGAAAAATTTAAGGTTGCATCAGCTTCATAGTTTAAGCACTTTTTAAACTCATGATTAATCATATCATGATCTTTCAAGATAACTGAATATCCAGACTCAATATGTTGCAGGAATGATGTTGACTTTTGCAGCAATTCTTGACATTATAATTGTTGTGGATGCTATCTATCCGCACACTGCAGTCCTCTGAACACTGTAAAAGAAAAAGGTAAAAAAGACAGCAAACTTCTTTAATGCTCATGCTTTTTTAATTTACTTTAGGAAAAAGCAACAAGGAGGTGTTGGATCTGCTGTCGTCTGGGTTTCGGCTGCCCTGTCCGACCCGCTGTCCTCAGAACATTTACCGCATCATGATGGACTGCTGGGCCGCTGAGCCGTCCAAGAGACCCTCCTTCCACGCCCTGCACAGCCAACTGGATTCAATCTATGCCAGGATATATTTCAAGACCATAGAGGTTTAGAAAGATGGAGACCTGGGCAGAGAAAAGGGCAGTTATAGGGTATAAATGGTGTAAGAGAAGATCCTCTGCAACTGGACTTTGGCAGAAGGATGGACTACAGAAATGAAGGAATAAGGAATGGGGGATGAGAAATGGCAAGGAATATTCTCCTCCCCCACGCAATACACTTCCACAACAGGGTATATGTACTTTAAAAACACTAAGGTGTGATAGGACAGAGGGAGGAAGAGCACAAGAAACTGGAGAGGCGATGGAGAAGATGCTCGCCAAATCAAACAAATCAGAGGGGAAACTGAGAAGGAAAATGGCTGAAAGACAGGACAGCAGTTAAATGAATGACTGAAAATAGCCTGAGAAAGGTGTGTAAATACACTCCTAAAAGAAACTTAACACTAAACCCCTCGGCACATTCACAGCACCAACTGTTTTTAATTTTATACCCTTCTGTGTTTTATAAATAATATTTTATTACTTCTGTACGTGCCATGTCTGTGTATGCACACTTTGAAATGTTATGAAATCACAGGTCTTTGACTGCAAAGCCAGTGCTAAATTTGAGGTTATGTGCAATAATTAAATGCTTGCTGGGTTTTTAGCCATGCTAGGGGCCTGGTGCTATAGGGATGCTAGTGCCAGTTGGTCTGTTGGTCCAACACTTTGGTCTCGATCTTGACACAGATTGCGTCAGTCTTCTGGCCCAGCACTTCAGTTTTTGAGGTGCATTATCTAATTATGACAACCAGCTGTACTGTACTTTCAGAGTAAAGGATAGGTCAAAGGTACACGTTTGAAAATAATAGAGAAAACAGAGAAAAATCACATCAGCTCCAGATGAAGAGGGAGCTCAGTGGTCGCCATTTTGACAGTGATGATGACATCATTGCTGTTGTGGACCATTTTCTCAGATGGTATTGACATGTGATTTAAACATTTTTGAAACAGAAATACCACAAAAATTATTAACATGTAAGCAGAGCTGTAAGTCATCTCCCTCTAGTGTAAGCCACAGTGTTATCAGTTAAGGAATGACTACAGCAGCCAATGACTCTGTTACTTCTCATATGGCATGCAAGTATTGTTTTAAGGTAGACGTGAAAAAAATCCTAGTTTATTCTTTAAAATAATAGTGCAGCCTTTTTGGATATATGCTTTTTCGTGTTCTTGCTAAGAGTTAGATGAGAACCTTGATGGCACTCTCATGTCTCTACATTAACCAGGGAGCCAAAGCCAAGATCCTATTAGCCTCGCCAGGGGGAAAGAGCTATCCTGGCTCTGTCTTAAGTTAAAAAGATACACCCACCAACACCAGTAAAACTCACCAGCTAACTGTTATATCTAGTTTGCTTAAGCCATACTCAGATAGAAATGAGAATACAACAATTTTACAGTGTATCAGTCAAGACTCCCAGTCAATGACCTGAAGGCAACTGAACTGAGGCTTTTTGATGAAACGTCGACAAGAACTGCCGTCATATAGCACTTTGTAACAGTTTTGCAGGTAGATTAATTAAGTACTTTAACTATGTCTCAGTGACCAGCAGCTGTGTGTTAATGACTGCAGTCTTCACCAGCTGTCTGGAAAACTATTTTTGCATAGAGACATGAGAGCAGTATCAATTTTCTCATGCTTTTAATGCTAACAAGAATGCACAAGTTAGCATGCTAGCTAGAATACATACTAATGCTTAGCAGTGTAGCAATGTACTACACTGCACAAGCATTACACAGCACATCTAGCATGTCAGCACTGATCCAGTACAGCTTAGACTGAGAGAGGTTGAGCCTGAGAAGCCCTGAAATACCCACTGTGCTAGAGTTTTATCTCTATTTCTCATCCATCCACCAGTTTTGTCCTCTGGACTCACGGGCCCCTAGCATCGCTGCACACTGTTAGTCTTGATATTAACCACAAGCATAAAGTATTTTGTTCAGCCCACCTTCTGTTACAGGGATTTGAGAAGGTTTTGGCAACATGTTGCATATCTAATACATCTGGATACCAGTTTCTTTAGAGTAGTATGGCAATTGTTTTTATCCTCCTGTGATACATTTAATAGTGGCTGAGCCAGTGCTTGAAAAGCCAGTGGGCCATAGTGCCATGTGTACAGGCCTTAAGTTATTAAAACTCTTCTACAGGCCCAATGTAATGGCCAGGAACACCTTGAGTGCTTATGTTTACATAACAGAGTAAAAACTACAAAAATGAACACTAAGGCTAAAAGTCCTGCACAGTGAATCAGCCATATCCAGAAGACACTTTGTGAGGGGCGGGGAGTGGGATTTCTACACCACAAAATTGTACAACAATGTTGCAATGCAATGCAATTTGAGAACAATGCAACTTTGGTCTTTTATGCATGACATTTACAGAAGACAAAGCCAAGTTCAGGAAACTTGAGCCATAATCACAAGATTGAGTTTTGTGTTTTAGGCTGTGTGCCATCAGGTACCAAACACCAGTAGTGCAAAGAATAAAATATTTTAAGTATTGTTTTGACATGTGTCTATATCTACTGTCTTTGTCATATGTTTACAAAGCACTTCACTTAATAGGAAGGCAAAGAACACAAAGAAGCTTGACCTTGATGCATGTAATGGTAAGTGGATTTATCGAATTCCTCACAGTACCAAATCTTCAAAATATGTAGGTGGCTATTGTCAATTCACTGTATGACAAAGAATATTTTTCAAGTGCACTTTTAAGGGAAAGTTTTAATTCTCCATTTACATGGATTCAATGTATTGAGGCTGTTATTTTTCTCATCTTGATAATCTAACCTGTATCAACACAGGTTAACTAAGATTGTTAGGATGATGATAGTCAGTAGTAGTTGATGATTTTACTGTGATTTTTATATGATAATATGATTGTTCCTTTATATATTGGACCTTGTTCTAAGGCAGATGAGTTGGCAGTTAGCCCAACACCTAATATTTATTCAGATTTTATCCAGGTTCCCGCCTTGAGCTGGATTCGAACCAGGCTGTGCACACCTACCGCTACTTTATAGGCACGAACCGGACCCCCAGATCCCTCAACAGTAAGAGCTTCTCTGTGAACCGCGAGTGTATTATTCGATCACGCTTTTCAGTCTGCACTTTGAGTGAGTAACTTCCGCTGATTCGACCAATCAGAAGCTAAATGGGCGGAGCAGAATACGCTGACCAATCGGGGTTTGGTCTACCGACGTTGGCCGGCGTGTGACGTCATTGGCTATGGCCGACTGCAGGGAGAGCACAGCGGCTAACAAACAAACTGAGGAGAAGTCGTGAAAATATGGAGTAAAACTAACGCTTCAGTCGTCGCTTCGATCTGCTGGCACCGTGAGAAACTTGCTGGATGTTAGAACAAGCGCTTGAGCTGTTTTTTATCGAACACGAGTGAGGCTGGACGCTGAAGACACATGCGGCGAGAAGGTAAGGCTAACTAGTTAGCATTAGCATTCTCCTTTGTTGTTATCTTTTGGCTTTATATTCATTTCCAGTGTTTTTATTGCGTGGTGAGGCTCTGTTTGTGTTTCTGTGACTAAAGCCCCGCTCACATGGGTTCTGGCCCACCAACATAGACGGATGAAAACTCAGTGAGTGTCTCTCGGTCTGTTTACCTCTCTCTGAGGTCACTTTGCAAACGTTTTGAGTCTTCCCCCAATTTTGTGCTTTATCCTGAGGCCTGTACTACGAAGCAAGTTCAACATACCCAGGATATCTTATCTTTATCAGGCTTCACTAAACCTAACAACCACAGTCAATCCAGAATTTCCCGGGCGCGTTCATGTGAAAGAGGCAGAGTTGTTCGTTAAAAGCAGCGTTGTCAGAATCATGGGTAAGCTACCTAATATTATGTGATAGTTAACACTGATGGTTGCCTGTCGTTTCGGTTATATCCACGTCCAAATATGGCATTTAACAAGGTGAAATGAACAATACGATCACATGACTGCAATAGAAACGCTAGAAATAATTTCCAGTTATCAAAATCAAGCTGAGGATTTATTGTAAATAAATGATTGTTTCTCACAGAGTGCGCGTTTTTGCTCTTTAGTCTGATGGTGATTTATTCTGAGTTATTGTGATGCAGATAAAAAAAGAGTGTTTCTGCTGCTGAAGCAGAGAGGAGAGAGTTAATGTCTGCGGTCGATCTGACTGAAATGTTCATTTATTATCGCGGGAAATATTCAACAGATATAACAAATATTCAACGATTATACAGAGTTCTAAAAATATCTATTGATCTTTATCATTTGTCACTTTATTGTAAACTCTGTCCCTGTTGGGATCCTGCAGAAATGACGACTCTAGTTTTCCAGTGATGTGATTGGTCAGTAGTTGGGCTGGTTAGTTAATCTGCTCCGGAGCAGGTTAGCTGTTCAGCATCGGTTACCGTAGTGATTTACCCTGAGAAGAAGTGAACCACCGTAAGACTGAAAACCCAGAGTTAAACCTGAAGTTCAAAATTCAAATCCTGCTCCGTGGTACAGGCCTCTGGTCATTTAAAGTCTGTCTGTGTGGGTTAAGCATCTTATTGAGATTGTTTTTGCGTCGATTTACGCCTTAAGTTTTTTTCCTCGTGGCAGTGTTGCTCTCTGGTCGCTTTGCGTTTCTGCTTGGCTGTTTCATATCTTCTTGTGGTCAGCTTTTGTGTCGTTCTTGGTCATTTCACGTTTCACTGTCAGCTTAGTATCTGGTTGTGATTGTTTTGCGCTTCCTTTGGCTTTTCTGTGTCTTCTAGTCGTTATGCGCCGCCTCCTGTCAGTTTTTTTTTTGTGAATTTGTTTGTGGTGGCTTCATACTTGGTTGGGCACAGTTCTGTGTTAAATGCAGGCTTGAAAACTCTGTGCTCCACGATGTATGAGGTGAGATAGCTTGTAGAAGTCATTGTATTGAAACTAAAATTTGAACGTCTGAGTTCAGGCTTTGAAAGTGAAAGTTATGGTTTCAAAATTTGAATGTTATTTAGTAACCGCTTTTCTCTCAGGGGTTATTAATGGCTTATTTAAATAACATGATTGTGATCGTTAGGGATTTAGCGTTAGTTTTCAGTATCGTGTTCTTCTAGACTGTACCGACAAAGGAAGCTATTCTTACACCTTGTAGCAGGCATCTTGTATGTAAACTAGATTTTACCTCATGTTTGCTTACACTGTTTTAAGTTTTTGGAAGTTTTGGTTATTGGCTATTAGTTTATTAGTTTTTCAAGTGTCGCTCTTGTGTTTTGCAGGTCTGCATGTTCAGCTGCTGCAGCCTGCAGGGAAACACCAGCTGTCACCTCGCAGACCAAACAGGTATGTGTCCTAAACATTTTGCTTTCAGTTTTGGCCAAGCCAATTTAAGTAGATTAGTTGTGATGTCATCGTTAACACGTGCCCTTCACCCAAACAATATGTCATCATGTCGAGTCATGTTTTTTGCAGTGTAGTGTACAAATTAACTAAATCGAAGATCAACAAAAGAGGAGTTAGTCACAATAATCTAATAAAAATCAGCACATCCACCTCAAATGTACAGCAAAATAAAATAATTAAATGCGGATTACTCAATATCAGATCTCTCTCATCCAAAGCTGTACTAGTAAATGATTTGATATCAGATCACCATCTTGATCTATTCTGTCTGACTGAAACCTGGCTGTGTCAGGATGAGTATGTTAGCCTGAATGAATCAAGCCCCCCCAGTCATATTAATACTCACATTCCCAGAGACACTGGCCGTGGAGGTGGAGTCGCAGCCATTTTCAACTCCACTTTATTAATTAACCCTAAACCTAAACTCAGTTATAATTCATTTGAAAGTCTTGTTCTTAGTCTGTCCCACCCAAGGTGGAAAACATTAAAGCCAATTCTATTTGTTGTAGTGTACCGTCCTCCTGGTCCATACTCTGATTTCTTATCTGAATTTTCAGAGTTCCTGTCGAGTTTGGTTCTTAAAACAGATAAAGTTATTATTGTAGGCGACTTCAATATTCATGTTGATGTCAACAATGACAGCCTTAGCTCTGCTTTTTCCTCTTTACTAGACTGTATTGGCTTCTCTCAGTGTGTAAATAAACCCACTCACTGTTTCAGTCACACTCTCGACCTTGTTTTAGCTTATGGTATTGACATTGAACATGTAACAGTCTTCCCACAGAATCCCATTCTATCAGACCACTTCTTAATCACTTTCGACTTCATATTGCTGGATTATGTATTATCAGCAAAAAACATCCTGACTAGAAATATTTCTGATAATGCAGTAGTTAAATTCAAGGAAATGATTCCCACTAACTTAGGTCCAGTGCCTCATCTTAATTTTCCAGAAGCTACTCCCTCCCAGCTTGATCATCTTGTAGACAGTGTTGCAGACTCATTACGTACCACTTTAGATTCCATCGTCCCCCTAAAAATGAAAACAATAAAGAGAAAGAGGCAAGCTCCATGGTTCAACTCCCAAACCCGTACACTGAAACAAACAGCACGTAGGCTTGAAAGAGTGTGGCGTTCCACCAAACTGGAAGAATCCCACTTAGCTTGGCAGGATAGTGTCAAAAGATATAAAAAGGCCCTCTGTAATGCAAGAAGTGCCTATTACTCATCATTAATAGAGGATAATAAGAACAACCCCAGGTTTCTCTTCAGCACTGTAGCCAGGCTGACAGAGAGTCACAGCTCTATAGATCCACGCATCCCTATAACCCTCAGTAGCAATGATTTTATGAACTTTTTTAATGATAAAATCTCTACCATTAGAGGTAAAATTAATCACATCCTGCCTTCAATCAGTACAGATTTATGCCATAACACAGGATCCATAGAGTCAGCTGCAAAACCTAACCTTGACTCCTTTTCTACCATCGACTTAGCCCAGCTCACATCAATTATCTCAGCATCTAAACCTTCAACCTGTCTCTTAGACCCCATCCCAACTAGGCTGCTTAAGGAAGCTCTGCCCTTAATTTGCAGTCCTGTATTAGATATGTTAAATCTGTCCTTGTTAACAGGTTATGTTCCGCAGTCGTATAAAACAGCTGTAATCAAACCTCTTCTAAAAAAGCCCACTCTAGATCCAGATGTATTAACCAACTACAGACCTATATCTAACCTCCCCTTTCTTTCTAAGATCCTGGAGAAAGCAGTTGCAAAACAGTTGTGCGACTTTCTACAGGACAATAGTTTATTTGAGGTTTTTCAGTCAGGATTTAGGTTGTATCACAGCACAGAGACGGCACTTGTAAAAGTTACGAACGACCTTCTGATAGCATCAGACAACGGACTTGTTTCTGTACTTGTCTTGTTAGATCTCAGTGCTGCTTTTGATACAATTGACCATCACATCCTTTTACAGAGACTGGAGCACTTTATTGGCATTAAAGGAACGGCACTAAACTGGTTTAAGTCCTATCTATCTGATAGGCTTCAGTTTGTACATGTTAACAACTACTCCTCCATGTACACAAAAGTTAGACTTGGAGTTCCACAAGGGTCAGTGCTTGGACCAATCCTCTTCACTCTGTATATGCTTCCCTTGGGCAACATTATCAGGAAACACTCCATAAATTTCCATTGTTATGCAGATGATACACAGCTTTATCTGTCAATGGAACCTAATGAAACCAATCATCTAGCCAAACTCCAAGCTTGTCTTAGGGACATTAAAATCTGGATGACAAGCAACTTCTTACTACTAAACTCAGATAAAACTGAAATCATTATAATTGGTCCTGAACACATCAGAAACAAACTTTCTAATGATGTAGCTCCACTAGACGGCATTGCCCTGGCTCCCAGCTCCACTGTAAAGAATCTGGGAGTCACCTTTGATCAGGATTTGTCCTTTAACTCACACATAAAACAAACTTCTAGGACTGCCTTTTTTCATCTGCGTAATATCACCAAAATTAGACATTTTCTGTCCCAAAAAGATGCAGAAAAACTAGTCCATGCATTTGTTACTTCTAGGCTGGACTACTGTAATTCATTATTATCAGGCTGCCCCAACAAGTCTCTAAAGACTCTGCAGCTGATTCAAAATGCTGCAGCACGACTACTGACAGGAACTAGGAAAAGAGATCACATTTCTCCTGTGTTAGCCTCTCTACATTGGCTCCCAGTCAAATCTAGAGTAGAATTCAAAATCCTCCTCCTCACATACAAAGCCCTTAATGGTCAGGCTCCATCTTACCTTAAAGATCTCATAGTCCCCTACAATCCCACCAGGACTCTGCGCTCCCAAAATGCTGGTTTACTGGTGGTTCCCAGAGTTTCCAAGAGTAGAATGGGAGGCAGAGCCTTCAGTTATCAGGCTCCTCTACTGTGGAACCTTCTCCCAGTTTCGGTCCGGGAGGCAGACACCCTCTGTACCTTTAAGAGTAGGCTTAAAACTTTCCTCTTTGATAAAGCTTATAGTTAGGGTTGGCTCAGGCTTGAACCATCCCTTAGTTATGCTGCTATAGGCCTAGACTGCCGGGAGATCTCCCATGATGCACTGAGCTCCTCTCTCTCTCTCTCTCTCTCTCTCTCTCTCTCTCTCTCTCCACCTCTCTCCACTCAATATGGATTCATATCCCATGTTACATGTTACTAACTCAGTATCTCCCCTTTCCTGTAGTATTGTGCTCTTCCGTCTCTCTCTCCTCTTCTGTCTCTTTCTGCAGGTATTTCTTCCTCTGGAGCTGTAGAGTCTGATCTGTGATGACAAGTCCCCTGCTGCTCCTACAACTCCACTCAACACCTGCTGCTAGAATTAGAAATTACTTATACTGCTATTAGTTGTATTGCTGTGTTAGCAGTTAATACTTTAATTATCACTACTATCACTACTACTGTTGTATTACTGGCCTCATCTTACATCTGATATGGAACCTGTGTTATGCTATGTTCTTCTTTCGCTATTCCCTACCCCCTCTCCCTCCTCTCCCCCTCTCTCTCCTTCTTAACCCAACCGGTCGAGGCAGATGGCCGCCCACCCTGAGTCCGGTTCTGCTCGAGGTTTCTGCCTCTTAAAAGGAAGTTTTTCCTTGCCACTGTCGCCTAGTGCTGCTCATGGTGGGATTTGTTGGGTCTCTCTCTGTAAATACCTATTTTAAAGAGTATGGTCTAGACCTGCTCTATATGAAAAGTGCCTTGAGATGACTGTTGTTGTGATATGGCGCTATATAAATAAAATTGAAAAAAAAATACAGATGCACCAACTTTACCTCCCTTTTTAGAGCTGTAGCTGCCTCATTGTACTTTTTCTCAATCTGGCTAGTGATGGTCTTCTGTGAAGGCACAGTGTGTTCAGGTTCCACAAACTCCATGAGCCTTTGAAAGCCTACTCATTCAAGCCACTACTGCTACTTGTTATTTGTTCCTGTCATTTGCTGTCACATGTGTTTTGGTACAAAAAATCCAGTGTTTTCCATAAGCACAGGCTGTTGGCTGGATATTAAAACATTTTCAGCAAACTACTTAAATGTTTCAAGTCAAGTCACCATCACTTTATATAACATTACAACTATAATCTTAAACCAGATTAAGGATTTTTGTCATCAGACAACTGGATCTGGAACTGGAGCGAACAGCCGCTCTCAACGTCCTGTGGCCACATGGCAGAGAAACATTGATGTATATATATATATATATTTTATTGAGATAGAGAAATATCTTTATTTAGTTTGACAGTACATTACAAACAAGTTTTTACTGATGTGCATTTACTAGACTACACTGTACAAATCAGTATCACTTATACAAATAAAATGTTTTTTAAGATATCAGTTGGTGTAGTAATTTTAACTATATCAATTTACATTCCTTTCCATATCTCTCTCTCTCATTTCTTCCAGGTGTTACCACTTCGTCCATGATTGCAGAATCCTCACACAACAAAGTAGTTCTTTGAGCTTGTGAAAAAGAGACAGACTCAAGGTCAGTGTCAGTTTATTCTTTTCAGTCCATCTATCATGTCATGTTTCTGCAGTGTAGCTGAAAAAAATATAAAACCTTTTAAATCTGGCTTTACTCTTCTTTTTATATAATGTAGATTATCATACAGAATCTGAGTGTAAGATACAATTTGAAGACCCAATCTACATTTGCCATATTGTTCATGTCAAGTTAATATAAAGTCTCAAATGTTGGATTACTGGATCAAAAAAGTAATATAGAAAAACAGTAAAATTTCTCCATGATGCGTACAAATTTAGTGGAGAATATTTGACATTTTGCTTAATAAAATGATCTGTAAAACGCTTTGAAAATAGAGAAACTTAAGACAAGTGACAAACCACAGCAAAGATCATGACAGATGTTTGACCAATAGGAGGCGCTTTGTTTTATTCTCTCACCATTTAGCCTTTACAATGTATGTGTAGTGTGTTGTAGTTTTCCTCACAGGACCACACCTAGTTACATCAGCTTAGCCTGTTTAAATATGAAAAACTGTGGCTCTTGTTGGTGACTGAAGATGTAAATCTTTTACATTTTTAAACAGTCATGATTTTCCCCTCAAAGACAGAAGAGCACAACTTTTACCTCAACATAGAATTCTTCAGGTTTTCTTAGTGTCTTTTACTTCTCTATTTTTTGAGAGTTTGAACTTCATTACCCAGAAACCCTCTGTGCTTTTATTTTAATGGTTCAAAAGTTGCTGATGTTTGTTGTTTCTGATTTTTCATCACAGGACTCAACCAGAATTTCAACCAGCAAATCACAGAGAGAAGACACAGACAAGAAGATTGACAGAAGGTCAGTGTGAGTTTATTCTTCTCAGTTTGACTCTTTAAAACCTGTTTGTCTGGAACAAACATCACTAAGCTAAAGCTGCAATATTCATTTTAATTACTATTAATTAGTATTTCTCCACAATGTAGCTGCAGATAGTAAAAAAGACTGAGTAAAATATTTAAATATCTGTAAAGAATGTAATTGCAATAAAACCTTTAATTATCTGTAAATCATAATTTTAAACCTCTATTAAGAATAAAACGCTTAAATGTTTATAGCTGCACACAGTAAAAATTAAAACCTTTACATGTCTGTAACCATAAAAAAATCTGTTAAAATACCTGTAACTAACTGTAAAGCAAAACACCTTTAAATGCATGAATCAATAGTTAAATCCCTTAATTGCTGCATATCCACTTTAGCAGCAGAAGTAGAGAATGTTTGCCTAATAAAATTATTTGTAAAAGATAGGCATGAAATTTAATTAAATCTTTTAATGATTTTGTTCCAACATTAACAAACCACAGCAAAGATAATGGCAAGTGTTTGACCACTAGAAGGCGCTTTTTTAAATTCTCCCACCAAACACATAATGTGGTTATGAGCAAAAAGCATGTCTGTCATTAAGCTTAAGGACAGACATGGTAGGAGGGTGTGGAGCTTTAACACAGCCCTCCACTTGGAGGTCCTCTAGCAGTCTGGCTCAATATGAAGTGCAGCTGTTTCATGAACAGCTTTTTAACTCTTCTTTTCTTCTGTCCTCTCCAGGTCCAGAACTTCAGCTGCTGACATGTCCCCCTCCTCCTGCAGAGACACAACAATGTGTTAGTTATTATTGTACTACTACTAAATGACTATGTCTCGGTAGGTTCTCAGTCATCCAGCTCATGGCACTCTTAAGTGCCAGCTTTAAAGGGAACTGGATTTCTTTTAGGTTTCTTGAAGATGTTTCACCTTGTCCAAAAGCCCTCTTCAACTGAAGAGGTTGTTTACCTAAGACGCAAAACATCTTCAAGGATCCCAAAAGAGGTCCAGTTGCATTTGACTGAAGCACCTGGGTGACTGAGAACATTCACAGATGTACTAAGTTATTAGTATTAATTTCAAATCAACTACTGACTACAACTAATTGCTACTGCCATTCACTTGTTAAAACAAAAATCAATTTTCCTATCTTTAGTGGATCTTGTGAAATATAAACAACAATCTGCATGTTTGCTACGTGAACTTTCTAAATAAAATTAAATGATGAGTTTCTATTCAGGCTAATGACTGATTATTTAACTGATACATAATTTAATTTTTATGTGCTAATGTCAGTAATATCTTTGAAATACCTGGATTTTTTCATGTTTTTTGACGCCATACTATACTATGACATTTTTTGACCGTTTTTCACGCCATACTATACTATGACATTTTTTCATGTTTTTTGACGCCATACTATACTATGACATTTTTTGACCATTTTTCACGCCATACTATACTATGACATTTTTTGACCGTTTTTGACGCCATACTATACTATGACATTTTTTGACCGTTTTTGACGCCATACTATACTATGACATTTTTTCATGTTTTTTGACGCCATACTATACTATGACATTTTTTCATGTTTTTTGACGCCATACTATACTATGACATTTTTTCATGTTTTTTGACGCCATACTATACTATGACATTTTTTGACCATTTTTCACGCCATACTATACTATGACATTTTTTGACCGTTTTTGACGCCATACTATACTATGACATTTTTTGACCGTTTTTGACGCCATACTATACTATGACATTTTTTGACG
>NW_026115497.1:0-27693 GCF_001640805.2 Lates calcarifer | reverse complement strand
AGGCGCTGACAGTCTGTGTTCAGGAGTGAGAAACCATCTGCTCTGATAAGACACCAGGGTGGGATTTCTTATAAACACTTCACAAGATGTCAGGGTCAAACCTGGTTTTAAAAGACAATGGAGAAAAAAAGACTGATAGCATTCCTTTAGCAAACTTAAGTACCAGGAAAAAAACCATTCTGCTCACAATACACAAAAACGGCTTTGGTGAAAAGGGCAGCAACCCCCATTAGAGTAGCTGTATAACTTGGGAGGGTCCATACAAGACAATGCAGCAGCTCCCATGAGCAAAAAGTAGAATGCCCAAGTGACTTTACATCAGCAAAGACAATGGCAGACTCAATAGGGCACAGACAGCTATAGAGAACCTTCAAAGTGCAATACAGTTAACTTAGCATTTCAATGAATCTCTAATAAGTGTAGGCCTGAGTACAGCCTGGGAAAAAAACTTGGTAATACTGCGTGAAAAGCCTGAAGAAGACTGTTTAAGATGGGGAAATGAGTCAGAGTCTGTACCAGTCTACTATAGTCTTTTGTTCTTCTTATCAAGCTGCGTGACGTGTGTTAGATTTAAAGCTCACTATTTCCTGAGGAGTAGAGTGACCATTGGCATTTAAGTACATCAAGTTAAAGAACCTGCTCGTCACTTGTTTAACAAAAATATAAGACAACTA
Organism: Lates calcarifer; assembly: GCF_001640805.2. Taxonomy (NCBI): domain Eukaryota; kingdom Metazoa; phylum Chordata; class Actinopteri; family Centropomidae; genus Lates; species Lates calcarifer. Next base: position 27,019 of record NW_026115497.1, on the reverse strand, counting down.
CAATGGACACAGGAGTTTGCTTCATATCAACCATTTTCAAAACAAAGCTGTCTCTGACTTAACAGAGTGAGTGACAAAAAAATCAGACATTTGTGATTTGCTGCCCAGCCTCTGACCATTGGCTGTTTTTATTGCTTATGGTCTGCAGGCTGTGCTGCATCCTTAGGACATCCTATGACCTCACCATGAACTCTTATGGGTTTATTGCACCTGTAGCTCCATAACACAGGAATGAAGAGAGATATATAGTTTAGTATGTTCCACTGAAACAGAAGTGGCCCATGGGCATTTCTTTAACTGTTTCTCTGTTCTTAATATATTTTGTTCCAACTTCTGAATATGAACAATTACATATCATACAACGTGGACTGTGACCATGCTATTTTAATGATTCTTGACAGGAAATCCTTTAAGTACTTGCTGCACTGCAAAGAGGCCAGATTACAGAGTTTACTACAGAGCAGAATCCAGAAATAAGTAGACTTTATATCTTGCTCAGGGGCACTTTAATAAGTTATTCATTTGTCAATACCAGTCCTTGAAAACAGGCTGTTTAGTGAAACGATGGCCACTGCTATCACTAAGCCACATTGCTTCCACACCACATTGATCATATAATAATTTTCAACAAGCATTATTGAACAGAATTTAATTAAATTAACATTTTATTCCTCTTCTTGTTTGGAGGAGTGTTGAATGCATGGCGGCATGGCATGGTAATCAGAGAGGTCTGATGGCTTCAAATTTATTACCTCCTACACATGTACGTTAAAACTCAAACTTTCTTCCACATAAGACTTTGAATTAATTAACTTTTGATTTAATTACAGAAGCTTCAAACTGATCTGAGGATGAAACATAAATGTCAATCTGATAAGCTGTGGTTTGAAACAAAAGCCATCCACAGATGGGCACCTTAGAGAGGGGAAATGTAAATGTGTGAAGAGGTGCAAATGGAAAGAGTGGGACTCTAGTTACAACAGACAGTACTCAGAGAATGTGTGCTCATGTCAGCACATGCACAGCGCTGCTTCTGTACCAGCTGAGGTGCAGCTGTGTTTGGAGTCGGCTCTTCTGTCCGACACGGACGCCAACGTTGGGCATGAAAGCACAACGCTACCCCAGCTACAGAGACATTAGTTTGTGTGTGTGTGTGTGTGTGAGTGTGTGTGTGTGTGTGTGTGAGTGTGTGTTTATGAAGGGTGTGTCCCAGACAAGGGTGGCGTAGAAAAAAAAAAACAAATATATTTTATCCATCTGTAAGGCTTTGATGCATCTCTGTAATCTACATTCCTAATCTGCATCACAGCGCACATATCACGCTGATCTCTGAGGTGAGGAGAAAATATGGTTCTTTCACCAAAATGCCTGATTTGATTTTGCTCTAATATGAACCAGCACTGGCTGTAAAGAGCAAATTAAAAAAAGGCATTATATTCAGGCATGGGGGAGAGACTACACTGCACATTCTTAAAAGATCAGACCAATATTTTTTGGGATATTTCAGCTCATTTAGTATAAATTATGCATACTTAACACATTACTACTGCTATACTATAAGTAAAACTGCAGTGGTTTTACAATGTGCCTCTGCTACTCATACTAAGCCACAGGCTGAATTGAAACCAACCTTGGGTTCACTTCTCTGTAGGGGGGAAAAAGAAAATTAAAAGGGAATATTTTCTGCATCTGTATCCAATGGAACTATTATAAGAGTAGAGACAATTTTAAAAAAGAAAGAAAAATATTAAGAGAATGCTGAACAAATGCTGGTCTTGTTTAAGTCAAGTGTGAAAAGACTCAAAATACATAGAAGCATTACATATCAAGCCACATATACAAGTTAAAAGTGAAAAGTTTAGGAAACTTTGGAGAGGGAGTTAATCTTGGCTGCGAATAAATCACCAAGAACCCCGCTGAACTGAGAAACAGTCAGGTTCAGAGTCCTCACCTCTTTGACCTCTATACGGGCCCAAGTCACACCTCACTGCAGAGTCAACAAATGCCACCCTGCCGGCCTGCGCTCCATATGTGCCAATGTGCTTGAGCAGGGGGGGGCGAGGCACTTCAGTTCAGCATTGTCCCATCAGCCAAGATGGCCTCTCCCCTGGGGCTATAACTCAACAATGCAATGTTTACTGAACCCAGTCTTCAAGCAATTATGTGAATGGGTCTGGAAGGGGGGCAGACCTTCCCTACTGTTCAAACTGTGGAGTGGAGTTGGTGTTTGCACTGCTGTGCTTTGCAACTCCATAGAATCCTCATCGACTCTGAATGGAAATTAAACACCAGGTAGCCGTACGTGAAACGACAAAGCACAACAGAAGTCAACCACCTCACCCAGTCAATGCATCACGCAGCACAAACTAAAAAAATTATCTGTTCAAACTATCGCTGCATAGTATTTAGCACGGGGTGGATGAGTTAGACCCAGCAGAGACAGAGAACAATTTACGCAAACGAAACACGCTCTGCAGACTATATAGTCATAGGAATCCAGGCCGCCCTTCCCCCAACCCCAGTCCAACCCCCAATGAAGTCAAGGGACACTTGTGACAGTCTATACTGGGAGAAATCTCCGTGCCAAAAATTGTCAGCAGTAGTGCTCGTGGTTGATCTGATGTCACACACCAGCAAACAAAGTCTCCTCCTCCATTTTCTTATGATTAAGTGAGACCAGAAGCAAAGCACTGACCTTATCGATCCATTTTCACTTGTATGAGCTCAAAACAGATTTGGGAGTAGTTTTTTTTTTTACTGCTCTAAAAAATGTTTGACCTGGACAATTTCTCACACTAGAACTGCTGGTGGTTCACAGCAGGACATGGGTAGTCATTTGTGATGGGGGAGCTCTTACCCCATACAGAGTTTTTATTGACTTTGATTGTTTGAGTTGATGCGCATGACCCTGACATTCCAGCAGGGAGAAAGGAGGGCCCGTAGTAACACCAGTACGCCTGCTTAATTGAATCAAGAGGACAGTCCGCCTGCTGTAGTTCAAAGTCATAATGCAAGAAACAGATGCTTGTGGTTCCACATAATTCAATTATGTTGGTATTGTTGGCCTAGTAGTCAATCAAGGCTGTGGTAAAAGTGTAGAGGCCATCTCCTATTACCATCTTGTGTCAGCACACAACAGATGATAATAGCCCTCTAGGGACTGGATAGCTCTTGTGGATCGATGATACTAAAGATATATAATCTATGTTGCCTTTGAGGACACAGGTAATGAAAGTTCTGTTGCAACTTTGTGCACTGACACAAAGTGATAGATCATGCCATCCACGGGCAAGGCACAGCATTCAATTGCATGTCACCGCTGGATGTTAAATATACCCTGAAGTCATAAAAAATTTAACACTATAGCTTTTCAAATGTCAGGCATATCACTGCTCATATACTCTATATCCAGCAGGTGAAAGATTAATGTCTTCTGGCCACCTCAACTATGTCCCATCATTCAAAAAAGGCTCTGCTTCGAATCAAATCAACACAGAGGAGTCACAGATATCTCAGCCATGACAGCTCTGTTTATTGGAGGGCATAAAGGTGAGAGACCAGACGGGATTTCTAGAGGGTGGGGGGCGGGCGACTATTCTCAGCAGCAAAGCGATGGTCATCCTCTATATGATTCATACTACAGATATAGCAAAGTAAAGACATCTTATTTTCAGACTCAAACATTATTAATTATACTTGAATAAATGCCCAACAGTGCGTAGATTAGAGCTCACACGGTTAACTGGTAAATTGATCAGTCAAACAACAGAAAATTACTGTGCAACAATTTTGATGATTGATTAATCATTACAGTCACTTCTCAAGCAAAAAGGCTCCAACATTATCTGGTTCCAGCTGCTGTTGTGAGGATTTGACACTTTTCTCTCTTGTATATTTCTTTAAATATGCATGGGTTCGGGCTTTTGTTTAGATAATATGAAGACATAATCTTGAGCCCCAATAACTTTTCATTAGTAATTCATAGACAACATGATTTAGGGAATAATTTCAAAATTAATCAGTAATTTTAGAAACTGTTAGTTGCAGCCCCAGAGCACACTACGTAACAGCTAAAGCTCAATGAATAAAACCAGAGGATGCAAGTTAGGACACTCCCAAAATGGTGCACTGTCCCACTTGAAGTAGATCCTGGATGGAGGAGAGTAGCTGTAGATAAGTAGACCCTTTTTTTTCCTTAAACAACCTACACCCCTTTTTGTACAGTAACCCCAACTTATTGTTCCAGGTTTTACAGGTCTTATTCATTCATAAGGAAGACAAAGACCTAAATGTATGGACACAAAAGATACCGGTAATAACTGCACATTTTCATCCATTTTGATCACACTGCCCTAAAATAAAGTTAACTTCACACGTTATAACTAACAGGCAGTGTGGGCAATGCCTGACAAAGTTTGAGAAGGTTTAAGAGTTGAGGACTGCAGGGAGACTATGAATAGCTTGTTTCTATGGACAAACTTAGCCCACTTCACTCAACAGGAGGTTCTAGTTTGTCATATTACTTTTAAAAGCATCTTTATGGTACATGCTGATATGACTGTGACTGTGCTGGAATCTGCTCAACAGCCCACCTGTAAGTAAGCAGCCCTGCACCAGCAGACCGCACTATTTACTGCACATAAATAGAAACATCAACAACACATGCCTTTTTCTGCCTTTAATAGGACATAAAGGTCCTGGTTTGTAACTCTGACCTGACCTCTGGGGAGATAAATGGTTTTATAGGTCAGTTCTGCGGGTGAATGAAACATGCTTTGTTGAAAAAAAAGGAGTGAGGAGAAAAGTTCGAGCTCACTTACAGAAACCAGTTGGCATGTGAGTATCAACGAGAGGATAAGTCCATAGATCGAAGTGGTCGGAGTGCCCATTTTCCACCAACCCAGCACAGGCTGCAAATGCTGGGGAAAAAGGAAAAACCGAGGTCCTTCACTCCTCCTGGCCACTGGAGTGGTGTGTTGCCTGCACCTTTTTCGGACTTTTATTCTCCGCGAAGAAACCAGACTGCTCCTCTGCGTCCCACACCCGGTGGGACTTCATCAACAGGTAAACCGGATCCTTTTTCGCGCTAGTTTTTCGCGGAGGGGACGCAAAATATCGACTCGAAGGGTCTCCAGACTTGCTTCTTCTTCTCCAGTTGCACTCCGAAACTTGGGACTTTGGGTTGTGGGCTAAATGCAGTCTTGCAAAGTCACTGGGAAGTCCTGTGCAGAGAGAGTGAGTGAGAGAGAGGGAGCGCAGCCGAAAAAGTAAAAGGCGGAGTGGAATTCAGGGAGTGCTGAAAGAGAAGACAGCTAATCCCACTGTGGGGAGACGCCACCTAGTAGACCCATGTTAGCTCTTTACATGACCACACACTCCTCACATGCGTCGACCCCTGAGAAAATACTATTGTAGTACAACTATATTTACCGCACACGGACGTTAAGTCCACCTGTGGTACTAAATACTCAGCTAATTGCAGTAGTGGCAGAAGTATTGAGATATTTTACATTATTGCGTTATAATTTCTGATGCATGTGTACGCTGCAGAGCATGATATTCTACATTATGCCAATCTTATGCAATAGTTTCTCCTGCAAAGTAACCAGTTATTCTGAGCCTCTTCTTGCGTAAAAGTAGTAATACCATGATGTAAAAATACTCCATTACAAGCAAGTCCTGTTTCCAACTGTTACATCATAAGCGTATGTACTCAAAATTTACTTAAGCATCAAAAGTAAAAGTAGTCACGTAGCTGGTGGAGGTGGAGATGCCTTTGACTACAGCTTTATAATGTTTTATCTGTAATCCTAATCTGCAAAGTAAGCAGTAACTATAACTGCAAGATAACTGCAGTGGAGTAAAAAGTACTTACTAGCATAAAATGGAGATACTCAAGAAAAGTACCAAATTGTACTCAACTGCTGTTCTGGTCATGTTAGCTGTCTCTTTGTATATCAGATGTATATTCCTACAATAACATTTCCCACATAATTTATTATAGAAATCTTTTAAGCATTACAAGATTGCCCTTCTTTAATTGTATATTGTATATTTTTTCTAAGAATAAAACTTCAGCTTAAGTTCAGAGATTTGTCATTCTTCTTCGATTGGGCAATAAACCTGTTCCACAACTGTGGTGTACTTTTTATACCCTCAGGACACATATTTTCCAAAGTACTTAATGGCTCCCTGAAACTAGTTCCTGTCACATAACATTTTACTTAGTAAATTAATGGCAATGAAATGTGCTTAAATAAAGTTTGTGATCACTAAAAAAGACTGAAGTTGTCTTAATTTGGTAGAAAATGGAACCACTGTTGGAGATCTTGTTGAACTAGACATCTAAAGCTAAACACAGTATCCTTGAGTATTAAGTGCCCTCTACTGGAGTAAGAAGAGACACTACACCAAAAATTAAAATGACTTCTCCATGCAGTGGATACAAAGGACAAAATTAAATGTCCTGTGTTGCTGTCCCATCACAGACATGTCCTAAATATAACACAGAAATACATGGTAAGTACTTGTCAGGACTGAAGTCAGTAGTTGTGTGGAGGAAGACTGCATGTTTGTGTCCATTCGTGTAACTAGTGTAAAGAGCGTACGGTATCACTCAGAGATTTGAGAGAACAGCTGTTGCCAATTAAAAGCTGAACCCTGAATAGAAATGGAGAGGAGCTGTTCTCATTTGCTCACCAAAATAGGCTAAAAGGGAGATGAACAGAACAGGCTTATCGAGTTGGTTGGTATGCTGGGAATGTAACACTCGTAAGATTAGCAGTTTTTACAGTCCAATTACATTACAAAAGATGTTACAAAGAATAAAGATGCCCTTTAAAATATGTGTAAGTGTACCAGAAGTTTCAGGTTTCCACAACACACTTGTGCAAGTTGTATATTGGACTGAGACCAGCTTCCAAATTAGTCATGATGTCATTAAAGTCATAAATGTGTTAAACTAAGATTTAAAGTGAGATGGACAAACCTTCCCTAGAAGCAGACAAATGTCTTCTAGTGTCAAACTCTGCACATACATCATTTTTGCACTATGAATTTTTAGATGTGGGTGAATAATAAGACACATAAGTGAGCAGGATATGTACAATTCAGACTGGGCCAAGACATAAAGAGGAGAAACCATAGGACTGGAATAGATGGATATATCATGGGTCCCACAGTAGGGCAGTGGGACCCCTGCAAGGAGCTGCAAAATGATCAAGGACAGCAGGAGGAAAAAGTATGTCTGCTACCTAAACTTAAACGTCATTTTCTCAAACTTTCCTTTAATTTTTCTGTGTTTTTCTTGTGAATTACTGGATAATTCCACACCTCCAACTGTATTTCAGGAAATCATTAAATCTGGTAACTGAGAGATGCGTTGACAAGACATTTAAGACCAAACTATATGTTACAGCTCACTTTTAACACAGGGCCCTGAGTAGAGACATGCTCCTGTGCTCTTCAGCGTCGTCTTGAATACAAGAGAAAGATCATTTCTGTTCTTTGACTGTGAATGCATACTAGAAGCATCTCACTGACCACAGTGGTGTGATTTAGGGACTCCTCCCTTGCCTCCCGTCAGCAGAAAAGTACTGGAAAAACCGTGTAGAACATGTTTAGTAAAAACTGTCTCAAACCATTATTATAGGTCCAGAAACCAATGTACCCTTCAACAAACTGTTAAGGATGCTTTGGTATCCTTGACTCGTGCAGTACCAACAAGGACCAAATCCTCTGTGACTCAGAAACACCATCTATTTTTGTTTGGACTTTAGAGTCTAGATAAGTACACTACTGCTTAACTTGCATGTTTTAAATATATCACGTCTAAAGAAACTAAATTAATGTTAAGAGCAAGGTAACATAATATAAAAGCTACAAGCCTAATTTTCTTCTGGCTTACAGAGAGAACTAATACAGTTTGTAAACTAAGATTTATGCTGAGGTAAAGAGCTGAATAAACTGTAAAAGCAAATCCAAAAGTTACAGTAGCTTCAGGCTTATGCAATGCCTTTATGTCTCCACTGAGAGACGACTTTATGGTGGGGTATGGTGGTGAAGATGTCAAATGACTCACCCTTGCACAGGCCAGTTCTGCGTATCACATTAGAGTAACTGTAGCACAGTGTATGTTGCCAAATGGAGCTGCACTATGCAGCTGGAGCAACAGCTGTGACAATGACCAACAGATCAGCCAAGAAATATGAAATGTTTCTGCTCTCGGTGGGAGCCAGATACACAGTTACACTGGATGAGAACACAAAGGGGCTTTCCCCCTTTCTTTTTATTAACCCTTATATGTGGGTCATGTCTTTCCTTGCCTCCACCCTCATTTTCACCAAATAACAAAATGCCATTTTGTTAACAACGTTAATATATTAATGAGACTTGAAATTAGCGTCAGAAAAGGATACGTTTGTTAAAACCACATTGAAGAGAACACTAAACATTATGTTGATTATCTACTCTTAAAAACAGACATATACTATGTGTACTAAGACACTGTGGCTATAAAAAACTCTTTCCAAGAGGATTCATATCCTTACAAAGGTCATTTAGAAAAGTTGCCAACTATAAAAAAACACAAAAACATGATGATTAAGTTAAATTGTATATCTTGCAAAACTGCTGAGACATACTCCCAGGAAACTCATGAGCTATAGTGTTGAAACAGACTTCCTGAAAGTATTGTAAAGCTGATCTTTGCCCCTTTTTGGGGGTTTGAAAGTCTGTGGACAAAGTTAAAGGGACAATGTTAACAAGTAAATAAGTCAATGGAAGCAGCATTTTCCTTAAGAGTATAGGTCCAGTGATGTACCAGAAGCCTGGCTGGGTGTCTCTCTAAGACACGTAGCCTCTGTAAGCATTAGGGAGACATACACAGCAAGTCAAGATTATCTACAGCTCTGACCTGCATCTGAAAGACAGTGCTGTCATTGACCAAAATAAAACACAGATGCATGAATGCAATCCACACACACATTCAAACAGGGAAAGGTGAGTAGAACACCAGACCGTCACTCAGGGTACACAGCATGGCCCTGGCGTTCAGACATGCTCAAACAGTTGCTGCAAGATGACATCAGAATGGCATCTGTCTGGTCATCTGCTGCACCACCCTCACCAGAGCGTGTGCCTCTTTCATCTTCAGAACAACATGTATAATTTAATTCAAAAGTTCAGTGATAGTTAGCTTTGTCTTTCACAGGCCTGGGTGAGTTAGTTGAGGTACATGATGTTTGTCCACACCATAAATGGCATCAGGGAAGTGACTGTGACTCACCTACAAACATAAATTTGAGCATACATCAGGTCTTACTACTCATTTGGATCTGAACTTAAGCATGTCAGGAGGGAGCACATTTCAAAGAGACATCCAAGCAATACAGTAGTAGCAGCAATAAAGTATTGCACTTCCACAAAGCTGGGATACTTTCTAAACACAAGTCAAGAAAAGAATAGTCAGATCTCACTCAGATATCAGATCAAGCCCCCAAAAGCAATATAATTTATTTTATTAGACCATCCCTGCCTGGTATAGGTCCATGTGTTTCACTGCACATCTCCAGTGTTCAATACACAATTCCCATGAAAAATGTTTTCCAAGCCCCTTTTTATCTGGTAAACTACTAAAGCATGCAACAACTTTTATTGTGCTCTTTATTCCAATCAGTGTGGATTACCGAGAATAATCCTTCTCAGGTAAAGCTGGTAGTTCATGTTTGATTTTCTGAAAATGTGGAGATAACTGTTTGCTTAACAAACATGAGCTCAAAGTCTTAGATGTGGTTTAACTATTTAGGAGATTTTCAGGCACAGCATCAGAAGAAATAATCAAAAGAAATTATTCATCTTTGTTTCAGGTTTATCTTGACTTCCACAATAAAAGTGCTTTTGATCTTAAGTCCAGTTTGCTATGTTGTTTATGGTGAGGACACTGTTCCACATATGCTATTATCCATTTTATTGCTATGATATAGTAAAAAAAAAAAAAAAAATCAGAAAAAAACACACAGAATCAGACTTAGCTAACAAAAAATAAAAAAAATCAAACTCAATGAAATAAATCATAATTGTATATTAGATAACGCAGAATTAAAAGATACCAACACTGGATGCTCATACTGCAAAACAGAACTGGCATTTTGACTGCAGCTTTTGTCTTGTAAAGTCCATGTACTATAAAACAGTGCCTACCTGAATATTCTTCCATCTGGCTCTGCCTTTGCTCCTTCTCAGGTGCTGTAACAAAAGCATCATTGTGTGTTAAACATCAAGAAACTAAGAGGAATCCCGACTTACCAACATGTAAATTAAATGAATAACTGTTACGAAACAAGCAATGGTACTAGTTGTCTAAATAGACAAACAGTATATACAAGCACAAAATCAGCATTGATTGGAGGGTATTACAGAAACAAAGAGCACATGTAGATACAAGAACACACAGTGCGTCTTAAGTCAGACTACTGGGGGCATGAGTCAAAGGTCTCCCCTTTGTTTGGGATTGTTGTTTGAATAAAAAAAGATGTACAATACTACTTTTACAACAAAATATTGTAAGCATGTGTCATTTGCTATTGTCTGATACAGGCCAAATTACTGAAAAAATCTGCAAGGTTTTAATGTGATTCTGTGTCATATACACATTTAAAAGGCTTCCTTAAATTTTTATTTTTTGCTTTTCTAATGCTAGTGGACTTGAGGGACATGTTTTCACACGTGAGACCTCCTTTTGGTGATTTTGTTAAATTATAAAAGTGTATATTATGCAGTTTTAGTCAAGTTTCTTTGCATACATACATACACACACACACACACACACACACACACACACACGTACACATACATACAGGGACAAACCATAGACTTAATGCAAACACTCTGGTCATGCTCGTTAACGCACCATGATACTGATTGGAGACACTGGAACAGGTGCGAAGGAGCAGACGTCACATTACATGATTGAGTTGCTCAAATTATCTCACACAAGGGAGAAAATTAACCTGAACTTTAATGTTGTGAACTAAACAAGCATCTCACCTTTAAGTCAGCCGTCGTGTCGTGGTTGAAAATTAGGTTTTGTTGGGTCCAATAACCCTCCCGAGATTTTCTTTCCTCTATTCAATTCAAGCTGAGTGCGGTCGACGGAGAAACTGTCATAAAAGTTTTAACTCACTGGTTACGTTACACTGAGAGGTTGTGTCCTAAAATGCGAGAAAGGAAGCCACTCGTTTGAGAAAGTGAAATGACACCTTGTTTGTGTAGAAATACATGAAGTTTTCTCTCCATTTCTCGTACTTGTGCGCGGTTGATTTGACCGTTTCCTTGTTTACGTCGCCGTTTGCTGTGATTGGTCCATTGCAGGGCGCGTGGGGAGAAAACACAGGGTATGTTTGATTATTTTTAATGTGCGCTGCTGGCACGCGGTTAGCTCGAAACATTACGCTCTCACACACATATATTTAACATTATGTACACGCTGAAAATCGAACAGACTCTTCTAAGTCTTCATGTTTAAGCAGTAGCCAACAAGCTGAGGAACCTCTAAAGTGACTGTCGGCTTGAGGTTTACCAGGAATATGATAATGATACTATTATGTCTATTGCGGTGTTAGTAATCTGGCCACCATTAGTTCTGGTTCTGTCACAGCAGGGTTAAATATGTGACACAGGTTGGAGTGGTGGTCCTCTCAGTGCTGCTGATAGGATGGACTCATACAGCCTGAGAGGAGGTGTAAGACAAATTAAGGTTAAAAAACACAGAAAAGGGAGTTTACAAGTGTTTTGCAAAAGAATTGTAACAATGAATAATAATGTAATGAAGTGGCTACTGCTAACCTATATTGCTCAAACCGACCATCTTCTTCTTAAGATGCCCTGACAAAACAAAAATGCAGGTGCAAAGTCTTATGAGTTTATTCAAAATTAAACTCCTAGTCATCAACGTACTGTGCAAGTGATGTTAAGTGAGTTAAGTGACATGACAAACACATTAAAGTCAAACTTAGTGTGTGCTTGCTTGATTTATTAACATAAACTGTACAAATGTCACCGATACCAATATAATATATACCAATATAATCACATTGCTTTGTTATCTTATCCTGTATTTTAAAGTAGATTGAAAGATAAGGTGAATATATTCCACTGATTTATCAAGATGCCGTAGTTCTGAATTTCATTTACAAGTTAGTGTAATTAACATCTGGTGCTGTCAGATGTTTGACTTAGTCTCAATATTGTATTTATCTCCTTGATGGTTTTGATTAATTGCTTTGATGAAAACATAAAGTTGTAATTGTTGCAGAATTTGGCTTATTTAAAGGCTTAGTCAGCAGAACAACATGGTCATGTTGTATTCAGGTAATGTGGTACTGACTGTAAACAAACTACCTGTACTGTTCTGTGTGGTTTACTCTGATCAGTAGTATTTCATTTTTGGGAGGACACACAACATTTCAAACAGAAGGTTGGCACCAGTCAGTGCAGTGTTCCCTGTTAAGTGGAAAAAAGTATAAATAGAGGGTACAAAAATATATAAACAATGTATTTTGATGAGAAATTAAATGTGTAAAATACCTGTGGTGTCATAGGGTGGAGATACCTCCACTAGATCACATCCGACAAGATTCAGACCACGACAGCCCCGGATAATCTCAACTCCCTAAATCAAGTCAAGATAATGAAAATATAGCAAAATTCACACTGTTCAAATGAGTACAGCTGATTCAGTTACAGTTTAAAAAGAACATACGTCATTTTGACAAACTGCTTATTTTAATAGAATCAATGACAACCACTCTAATTTCTCTGCTGACATTTTCCTCCTGCATGCATGCACTTTTAAATTATACATGTGGAAGTGTTAAAGTAAATTCATAATATAATGAGCAACAAGACAAAATAGTGTCACAAGATCTTTTTAAAAAAAATCAGACGATAGTTCAGACAGATTAAAGTCTGTTGCATCATGTTTACCTGGATGGGAGTAAGTCCTGCTATCTCTGGTGTGCCGGTTCCAGGAGCAAAGCCCGGGTCAAGAGCATCGATGTCAAAACTGAGGTATACTGGACCGCTTCCCATCTGAGCCCTGACCTCAGCCATCAGAGGTGCAAGAGATTTGAACCAACACTCTTCCACTTGGACAACTCGGAAACCCTGCACAATATACAAGTAATGAATGCTTGTTAAAATACCGTCATTCTCTTTTGCTTGAAGGGACAACATAGAAACCAGCCAACAGCACAAAATGACCTTACAGTATCTATTATTGGCTGGCTCAATGATTGTTTGAACAAGTGCTTATTTTTGGCATCTACAACTTATGCTCAGCTGCAATCAGCTGTAGCCTTAAAACTCAGCATCTTCCTGTAGCTCATGGTTGTTTCACAAGAGCTTCAGCCAGTACTGCACTGACAATACAAGAGATTAGAATACAGTATCTGAGCAGTGCTGCTTCTTCAGGGCAGTCTAGATAGTACAGTGAATCACTATCGGAAAATAGCGTGACAGGCCAGCCGGGCCAGGGCTGACTGGTTCAGGTAGAAGAAAAGAAGTGACTCAACTAGAAGCAAGTTGGTGCTCAACTCGTAACATTTTCTCTAGACTGTTAACTAAACTATGGCTCCGCAGTAAACCAGAATGTTGACATTTGACTGTTGTATACACAAGACCTACAATGTTCTAGCAGAGTACCTGGGCACGACTCCATTCATATGAATCTGCAGAGTAGCCTGATCCCCGCAGGCCGATCTGGACCACTCTCTTACAGTCCAACAGCCCTTCCTCCACACAACGTCTGAATGGAGTCCCGTGTCCAATCTTCTCCCCAAGGACCACATCACTGGTGTCAGCATGAGCATCCACATGGACCAGACCCACTGGGCCATACCTGATGCAGTATCAGAGAACAGACGGAGTGAGGCATGAGGACGCAGTGCATGAAGTTTTTGCACGGGTTTCTTGTCATGTGTAGGCATGTATCTACGTGCAAAAGTCATGCTGTTCATCTTGGAGTAGAAACATTGAATATCTGATTTAAAGTTGAAATAATTGGTTTGTTAATCTTTTCTGCTTTTCTCCTTTTTTAAATCATATTTCCGACTGTATTTGTTGAAAAAACATTTGTTAGTTGTCTAGTCCTTGTACTTTAAACTGCTGATAATATAGATGCAGCACACATGCAGCCCCCAGGCAGTAACACATAACCTACATACTTACTTCTCAGCAACAGCTTGCAGGATTGGATATGCAATTGTGTGATCACCACCTGCAGACACCAAAACTTCCTTAACATCTGACCTTTGATCGAACACGCACTTGTTCAATCACAGCTTATGAGGCTGTTTATCTGGGTAATAATTATACAGACCAGACTCAACAGAGCTTTCTTTTACTCTTACAAAACATTTACTTATCTGTGTAAGTGGAGTCCCTCTTTTTTATCTAGTCACTCTCACCCATAGTCAGAGGGATGCAGCCTGTAGCCAGGATCTTCCTGTAGGCCTCCATGATGCGTTTGCAGGTGTCCTTCAGGTCATACACATTCACATTGACGTCCCCAATATCAGCCACCATAAGGGACTCATAAGGTGCTGCTCTGGTGCCACTGTTGTAAGCCCTCAGCATGGCGGACTCCACTCTGATCTGACGGGGACCAAACCTGTGGTGGTGGAGGAAATGTCTGGTGTTTAATTTCAACATTTGTGCTGCAACATTTGAATCTAAAGGTTAAGCAAACTCAGGAAGGATCACAAAGGATACTGCATTAGTATTTTTATATTTCCATTTTATGTCACTTTGTGTTTATGCTCAACAACATTTATATAACAGCTGTAGTTACTGATTAAATCTCACGTTAAGATTTTACATACAAAACATGAAATATGAAGCTTTGTTGTAGATTCAACAAATTGCTCTCTTGATGAACTAAACTGGGGTTTCAATTTATCTTTATAAATCTGAAAATAATGGCTCGTGCAACTGCTTGAAAGCATATTATGCTGTAATCTCAAAGTAACTGCGTAATGTGACAGGGGACTCTCGCTAGAGACACATATGCTGTGACACTGTATGAATACAGCAGCAGCAGGCCCACACTCTTTCCCAGCTGCTGCAGAGAAAAACAGCACCTTGCTCCGGGTCGGTTGGAGGTCCCGGTGTCAATTGGGACACCGACAAACGCCGCATCAAGCCCGTCCGCTGTCTCCTGGTAAGGCAGTTTGGCCATGGTAGGGATTCCTGACACCCGAGCAACAAACTCGGCGCTCGGTGGCACATTGTAGCGTTTCCCTGAGCACTTTCTGTTGGGATTCACGCGTGAAACTCTTCTGTCGCTGCAGAGAGACAAAGTTTGTTGCGGTTGTAGAGAGAAGAAACCCGCTGCTGTATAACACGGTGAAATAATGGCGCGAGTTGCGTTCAGGTTTCTCCAACATGACAACATATTTTCTGAGTTACGTGTTTAATATGGAGCTGTGTGAGTTGTAGCGGAGAGACTGACTTGTGTAGGTACTTTATTTCCTTGTGAGCTCGTAACTTCCCGTGTCGTATTTGCCACAGAGGAAGGACAAAAAGTACATCAGTGTAGTGTTTCATGTTTAATAAAGTGGTCAAACGTTGTAATTTTGAATGCGCCACGTCTGGCAATTCAATACACGGTACACAGTATCAACCCACTCTAGATGAGATATTATTTTTTCCCTTTTCTTGTCTGGTCGCGCGTGTGGCTTTCAAAATAACCACATGGTTCTGACCGTGAAGGCAACATGGGTCCACAAGACAGTGACAGGGCAGGTGGGAGGGGGCGGCCTCTAGAGGCCCATCTCCGCCACGGTGAGGAAAATAGTAATAGCAATAGAGTTTTTAATGTATTTGCATACAAGTTTAACTCTTCCTGTAGACTTCAATGAGACGAGGTTGGTGTATAAACAGATGAATGTCAACAGAGGTGAAACACAGGTGTAATGATATAAAATATGTCTTGAAAGAAGAAGTTAGGGGGACTTAGTCTGAACTATGAGATACAGCTAACCATCTGATAATTTGGCTTTAGTAACTCATTTTGAGTCACTAAGTCAAAATAAAAGATGGTAAGATTACTTTGTTAAATTGTGAGAATTTTGACTTTTATTTTCTTTCTGTTTTCTACTTACTATTACGCATGATAAAAACATTTTGACAAGAGTTAAAATTATGAGACTGTAAATCAGTGTTTTGAGTTACAAAGTCACAATTACTTCATAGTCAAAATTAAGATTTTTTTTGCTTCTGTTCATCAGTTTTCATGTCTACCTATCTCTGAGAGAGAGCTATAATAGAACAATGCATAAATACATTTAACTATATTATCCTATGTAACGTTGTTCTGAATGTCTAACTTACTGCGGCAGACGGAGGAGGTTTTATTATTATTGCGCACTTCACCTGTCCTCCTCAAGAGGCAGAGAGTGCGGCTTCGTCAGACCAGCTTCAGACACCGCACACTGCAGACGACAACACTCCTCAGACTTGTCTCATTACATTGCATAATATCGACAAGCCATCATGGTAAGTACGATATTAAATTGAATTCTGACATTTCTCTCTCCATCTGTTGTTTTAAATGTCTAACCTATATCAGGGGGAGATGGGGGGGAAAGTAGGTCGCACATGTGATATTTCTCCAATGTTACCCTTTCTTGTGTTGGTATATTCTGTCGCCTATTACTGCTGTAGATGCATCGTCAATTTGCCTTATGTTAGACAATTAAACATTTGTTAGTTTTGTTAGAATGTAATCTAATACATTCCTGCAGTGCAAAGGACTAATCCTCTTCCCACATAACTCATCTAAATCAGCTTAGATACCAATGCTTGATCACTGGCTTCACACTAACTTCACTACCAGTTAGTCAACCTGATTTTCTGGCCCTTTGTGCAGCTTTGATGTACCTTCTTATATACTACATCAATTCAGTGCCCATTGTAATAAAGATCATCTCCTGTGAAATGATAAATTCCCCCAGCTGTCTTCATGTGGTACATAACACTAAACCACCTACTATATTTCTATTATACTGGAAAAGAATAAAATATATAAATATATAATAAATTAGAAATCTGATGGCACATAACCTCAGTGGAGGATCTGAATGTGGCTTTTTAAAGAGACAGCACACTGCAACATGTCTGACCTAGATAATCCCCTCTCCCTACAGTAATCCCATTGGCAGTAGGCACAGTCTTATGTCGCAGCAGAAAATGCATGGGCTCCAAAGAAATAAATTACAGACTGAACCTT
The DNA here is from genome assembly GCF_001640805.2 of Lates calcarifer. Classification (NCBI taxonomy): domain Eukaryota; kingdom Metazoa; phylum Chordata; class Actinopteri; family Centropomidae; genus Lates; species Lates calcarifer. The sequence goes on along the minus strand of NW_026115497.1, from coordinate 9,732 downwards.
GGTTAGACATGTGCTCATAGAAAATTGAGTGTAAATAGTGAAGGTTTTTCATGCACGGTGGAGATACAGTTTGTGTTCACTTTTGACAAACAAAATAATGAGTGTTGCCCATGATGCCTTGCAGTTTTGCAGGTAATTTAAAGGCTATCTTAAAAAAACGCTTTCTGTTTTTATAGAAGTTGGTTTCAGTTTGGAAGCCTTATGTGTTTGCATGTGTTTTTCTCTTCATCAGTAGTAGTTGTGGTCTGTTCCCTATGTCAGAGGTGCATCTTAATCCAAATCTTCTTTCTCTTCACCCCAGCGTGAGTGTATCTCCATCCACGTTGGTCAGGCTGGCGTCCAGATTGGCAATGCATGCTGGGAGCTTTATTGCCTGGAACATGGGATCCAGCCGGACGGACAGATGCCCAGTGACAAAGCCATCGGCGGGGGAGATGATTCCTTCAACACCTTCTTCAGTGAGACTGGAGCTGGAAAACACGTCCCCAGGGCTGTTTTTGTCGACCTGGAGCCCACGGTCATCGGTAAACCTCCAGAAATACAGATATCACATAGCTCATGATTTCAGTTTGTAAAACTCGTTTGTGACTCAATCTGACTCCTCAGATGAGGTGCGCACTGGGACCTACCGTCAGCTCTTCCACCCTGAGCAGCTGATCACTGGTAAAGAGGATGCTGCCAACAACTACGCCCGTGGACACTACACCATCGGCAAAGAGATCATTGACCTGGTGCTGGACAGGATCCGCAAACTGGTGGGTAACATAATATTAGGAGGAGTTCATTCTTTGTTTGCTGTATCTCATATATTTGATGACTGTGTCCCTCTCTGTCCTCAGGCTGACCAGTGCACTGGTCTTCAGGGCTTCCTGGTTTTCCACAGCTTCGGAGGTGGCACCGGCTCTGGTTTCACCTCCCTGCTGATGGAGCGTCTGTCCGTCGACTACGGCAAGAAGTCTAAGCTGGAGTTCTCCATCTACCCAGCTCCCCAGGTGTCCACTGCTGTGGTGGAGCCCTACAACTCCATCCTGACCACCCACACCACCCTGGAGCACTCTGACTGTGCCTTCATGGTAGATAACGAGGCCATCTACGACATCTGCCGTAGGAACCTCGATATCGAGCGTCCTACCTACACCAACCTGAACAGGTTGATCAGTCAGATCGTGTCCTCCATCACTGCTTCCCTTCGTTTCGATGGTGCCCTCAATGTTGATCTGACCGAGTTCCAGACCAACTTGGTGCCATATCCCCGTATCCACTTCCCCCTGGCCACCTATGCCCCTGTCATCTCTGCTGAGAAGGCGTACCATGAGCAGCTCTCAGTGGCTGAGATCACAAACGCCTGCTTTGAGCCAGCCAATCAGATGGTGAAATGTGACCCACGCCACGGCAAGTACATGGCTTGCTGCCTCTTGTACCGTGGTGATGTGGTGCCCAAAGATGTCAATGCTGCCATCGCCACCATCAAAACCAAGCGCTCCATCCAGTTTGTGGACTGGTGCCCCACTGGTTTCAAGGTTGGCATCAACTACCAGCCTCCCACCGTGGTTCCTGGTGGAGACCTGGCCAAGGTCCAGAGGGCTGTGTGCATGCTGAGCAACACCACTGCTATTGCAGAGGCCTGGGCTCGGCTCGACCACAAGTTCGATCTGATGTACGCTAAGCGTGCCTTTGTTCACTGGTACGTGGGTGAGGGTATGGAGGAGGGAGAGTTTTCTGAGGCCAGAGAGGATATGGCAGCTCTGGAGAAGGATTACGAGGAGGTCGGAGTTGACTCCATTGAGGGTGAGGGAGAGGAGGAGGGTGAGGAGTATTAAAAGGGACATATAGCAGCTAGATAAAAAGGAAACAGTTGACTTGAGTGTGTTCCTAAATACATTCCAAACAGAAATGTTTGTCTATTAGTTAGCAGTTTAACCATAATCAGAGTACTACCATTAAAATGCCTGTTTGGCTCTGTCTTAAATAAAATTCCTGTAACATGAAGTTGTTTGTGTGTTATTTATCAAACCTTTTCTTAATTTTTTAGTCAATGGTGACAAATTAAGTATTATTTGCAGGAGATTTCTCCATCCTAATCTTGAAATGCTAAATCCTATGCCATCAGATGAGAAAACTATATATAATATCAGTAGATCAATAAACACCATACAGGTTTTGCAGAATATATACTGTTCCAACATTTTAGGCCCATAATTTATAGGTTTGTAATGTCTTCAAGTAAATCTGTGGAATGATCTGTACAATGCACTCAAAGCTCTCTTCAGGCAGATACCTTTATTCTGAAACACTGCAGAAAAATCTACATTTATCCAAAATATTTCTCCCCATCTTTGTATGAAAACAATATACATGCTCTTTATCTCGTATCCCTAACTGAGTAAGTGATTATGTGATACTTAAAGATACTGAAAGTGTAGACTTAACCTACTGGTTTTGATAACAGATGATAGAGAAGTGTGAAACGTTAAGTCACTCCATTCAAATCAATTTACCAGACTATAATCAGTACTAAACTGTATATAAGCTAGCAACAAACAAACACCAGTAAGCCACCCCAATGGCTCTGAGCAAGTGCAAACATGGACACAAAGTGCAAACCACAGGACTAAAAGCAACAAAACCACATCCATAAGGTCGGTCAATACTCTGCATGATCAGTGCTACCCATCATCATTGTGATTACTACGTAGTGACACAATGGAGAGGCTTCTACATACATTTCATAGTGCAGAATAGGAGTATAAGTGATCGACTAACAACCTTACACAGACACCCACTGGAAACCAGTTTGATGACAGTTTGATGGACAAACAAGCAGTTTATGTTCTGTGCGTTACCTGCGAATATGTAAACTTAAGGTCCCCCTACACAGTAGAGTCTGACAAGTATAGTATATTATTACTTTAAATCTAAAATATCAGCATTTTCCTTCGCCTTTGTTAGTCTATAACTTTTATACAGGCAAATTTTCATCAAACACACAGATAACAGCTGTGCGGCATCTTTCCTAGCAAATATTTAAAAAGTGCATTAGAGCTTGTAAAGAAAATATCCACTTTTAAGGGAGAATTACCAGTAGCTAGTGGTACCTTCCATTTCTGGCCTAGGATCAGGATCATCCATGATGCATTGCACCCAGAAGACATGTAGCTTTCTGCATTAGGGGCACTAGTTGTACTTTGTTTAACTCCTGCTGATGTGTAGTGATTCTGAGTGAAACTAATTCACATATTTATGAGAACTCATCCTGGGAAGTGCAGATCAGTGACTTCAGCAGCAACAGACAGCACTGGGTTAGGGTGGACCAGGAAAAAGGTCAAAAAGGTGAATTACAATATTTGACAATTCACAATAAATGCGGTAATACACTGGCAGTCACAGTAAGAGTGTAAGAGTACAGTGCTTTTTCTCCACTACTTAGTCAATAGATGTAAAGGCTAAGATTATAAATATTACAAATATAGATGTTTTACTGATTTCTAAAGCAAGATTTAACCCCAGGCTCCCAGTCTATCCATATTCAGGACTCTAAGTTATGTGTTTGAGTGTATCTATGCAGACAGTATGCAGGCCTGACGCTGATCTCGTCCATACAGCAGGAAGCCCACAGCGGTGCGCAGGTCCTCCAGGTCCAGGTTAGCCAGAAAGCTCCTCTGAAGCTCTGCCTCCACCTTGTTCCCACTGGGTCCACTACAGCCCTTCAGGAGAACCACAGCAGACTGGCACAGCAGCCAATCAGCCAGCTTCCTCATGCCTGCACTGTCCTGATTGGCCAGGGCCTTCCGTCCCCAGAGGCTGAGATGCAGCATGTTAGCTGCGACACGGGCACTGGGGCGCTGTGGAGAAAAACATGACTGACTATTTGAATTTGAATACTGCAAACTTCAAGTTGATTTTAAGAGTTTTCCTGGACTTGACTGAGCTCACAGCGTCCTAAAAAAAGTCTTCACAACCCCTGCTTTACCTTGCTTGGGTTCCTCCTGAGGAGTAGTCTGATCACTAACTGCACATCAGCTGGAACGCTGGAGGGTAGAGAAGGAAGCTGCTTCTCCTGGTAAGTCCTGCTCTCCAGTCCCACGGCTCGATAGAACGGGTTATGCTGCCCGAATATCTCGTAGGAGATGGCACCCACAGCCCAGGCATCTGCTTTGCTGTAGTCAATCACTGCACCACATCCTGGAACTGCAGTGACCACCTGTGGGCAGACACATCATGGAAAATGATTAAACACACAGTTAGTTATGGTTAACTGTAAAACGTCTCTTTGCACGAATCTGTATTTATCACAATGACAGCCTCTTTAAAACAGAGTCTTTTTACGTTTTTAACTGTAATAAGAGCGAACTACAATGAGGAGTTATTAAGGCTACCTCAGGTGCCATTAGTGAAGCGTTCCCTCCTCTGTTGACCCAAATGCTGTTGAAGGGCAGCTGTAGACTTGAGTCACTCTGAGCCAAGCAGCAGCCAAAGTCAGTAATCACTAAACGAGGGCATCCATCTGTATAAAAGAAGAATCAATTGAAATTTTAACAAAAACTAATAGAGTCAAATCCCTGATTGATTTGAAGATTGGAATTTGCATATCTGTTTAATTTGGTCTCCCACTGATGGAACACATATGTCACCTGAGTCAAATTCCAGCAGCACGTTGTCTGATTTGAGATCTCTGTGGGCGATGCCCTGTCTGCACAGATGGTCGACCCCCTCAAGGAGCTGCAGCACCATCAGAGTGCCCTGCCTGCGGCCCGGTGTGGACACTTCCAGGTACTGTCGCAGTGTGCATGGATAGCTAAGGCACAGAAGAAGACAGGTGGCTTTATCAGAGCTGTATTAAGATACTGCTAATGTTAACAGAGCATTACCCTCTGCTGCAGCTTCACATTAAAAACTGGTAAAACATGCAGACGACAACATTCTAATTCTCATCATGTATGAGATTTGACCATGAGGGGTGAAAGATTATCTTACTTCTTCATGACCAGGAAAAGAGTGCGATTGTTGCCAAGACCAGCAGGGTTGAGCCTGGCTGGCAGCACGTCTGGATACTCTTCCTGGGCACCTGGCAGCAATGGAACATCCGCTGTGAAAGCCCGGTACACTCTGATCACATTAGGGTGTGCTGACACTCTTTTGGGAAGGACTCCAAATTGTCTGAATGTAGACAGAGATGAGATCACAGCCATTTATAAACATCTTTCCTTCCACCAGGTTCATTACTATAGTACTAGTAAAGAACAATCAAAGTACTTACCCATCCAGAGTAATTTGTTCTTTTTCTTGCTTTAAGGCCAGGGGGCCTGCAGGCACCAGCTCCTGTGACATGGATTTCAGTATATCCTCACTCGACGAACCTGCCTGCAAACAAATGGCATCAGAAAACACTGATCAGTACTGATGTGTGTGTCATTTGTTTTCCCAGAGGATTGATACCTAAAATAAATTTGTTGTAGAGTACCCACCCCGAAGTTCCACATCATCTTGATTGCCAGAGGAAAGTTTCTGAGTGAGCAGCATGTCAGAGATCGAGCCTTCTCCCCTTCCTCTTCATCTTCCCTCAGCTGCACCAGGGAGCACTTACGCTCACTCTCGTTCGGAGGGGCTAACTGAGCTGCGGCCTCGTACACAGCTGCATTGGAGCCTTTCCCAATTTGGTTCCCTATAATGTAATCCTCCAGTTTATGTCCAGAGGTGAATGGTTTGAGAGGGCTCTGGAATCTCTTCTTGCTGAACACAGCCTGCAGATTGGGAGAAAAGATGAGAAAGGTAGCTTCATTCTGATCCCATCCTTAGTTTAGGCCAGGTGGAGAGATAACAGATTCAGCCAAGGAAATTAGGGAGTACCCACACACTTGATAAAAGCTCTTAAAAGGGTCAAAAAGTTTAATTTGTTTTAATCCTATGTAATTTTGGGAGCTGTGGTAGATAACATAATAATGCATTATAACAAAGCAGAACAAAGCATAACAAAGTCCATGTCTCCCTCTGAAATGTAGTGGAGTAAGAGTATAGAGTATAAATAGTATAAATTAACAAGTAAAACTATACTCAAGTACAGTACTTGGGACAACAATTAAAGAAGGAATGACAACAAACCTGGATCTCCTGACATGTCGCCGCACTCCTCCTGTCATCCTCCAGCTGTTGTTCGATGAGTCCCACACCGAGACCGAAGGCCAAAAACACGGCCCTGTTTCGCGGGGAGCCGCCGGTGAATCCCCTCCTGAAGCCGGCGGACTGAAGCTGGGCTGCCAGGCCCTTCAGAGAGGTGCGGTAATAGCGGTACCGGGACGGCAGGAAAGCCTGAGGCTGAACGGTGCGGACCGACGGGCCTACACGGAAACGATCAGCTCGGAGCCTTGCTGCGACTCGGCCACCGGATTTGAGGAGACCCAGCTGAAAGACCGACCGGCCCAACTCGAGCCCCCGGCTAATGGCGTGTTTCACAGACATAATTTACCCCGTAAAGGTAATTTAAGCTGTTTTTGGGGTCCGGCTAACGGCAGCCACACTTCAACTATCTCTAACAGGGAAGGACACTGTTGTATAAACAAAACAACTGCTACCGAGCATGGCGCGAGAATGCCAGTCGACCTATACATATTCTTTACACACTTTTTCTACACAACAACATATTCTGTAAAGAAAAAAAGATACACCCCTAGCAAAAACTATGAGGGAAAACATTTGCCAGGTAATTTGTCTGTCCTGACACTAATGATACAATATACATATATTTTTTTACCATTAGAGACAGACGACACCACACAGACTCAGTGCAACACACATCTTAGTGGATGTTTTTTTTTATTCTTGTGAAGGCAAGGCATGAGCTTGCTGAAAGTACAGACAGCCACCAAGTTATCATAAGAGAAACAACTCATCTTTATTGCCACTGTGAATGGTTTATTTATTCATTCAGTGCTTGTAGTAACACAAGGGAAGTGGTGATAATTCAATATTGATTTTAACCATATTGTCCCTCTCTACTAATTAATGCAGTTTTACCATCTTTCAAACCACTATAACCAATAACAATTTTATTTTATTATTTTATTTTAGTGAATGAATAAATGGAAATCAATGAATTATAAGCATTTTAGTATATGTTTAGGAAACCTTATATCAAGAAATGACTAATAACCTTGGCTCTACATAACATAGTGTGTTAAGTTGACATTTAGTACTATAAAAAAAACAGAAAGAAAGTTAGTAGTTTTCATAAAGCACTTGAAAATAATCTGTCAATAATCATGAATCGGCATCTCAGTTTGTTTTCAAAATGAATGAATCAAAATCTCTGCGGTGTGCTCATCAAGGATCATGGCAACTGTTTATGGTGTGTTAGTGTCGATAATCCATTTCATCCACTCAACATAGTTTCTCACTTTGGTGTAGACCCCAGGGAAGTATGGGTTTGCACAGCTGATACCCCAGGAGACAATGCCTTCAAAGAAGCCGTTGCAGATGAGGGGCCCACCAGAATCACCCTGTGGATTACCAAATCAAATCAATGATGACGAATGAACATGTTTCAGTTCAGGTTTTTTTTCAATTCAAGTCTTGAATGGTGCACACTAGTTTGCAGTGGGCTTTATTTGCACTCCATGGTACGTGGTGTCATCTCTGACTTGATAGACACATTCTTGTGAACATGATAACTCAAGAATGACAGATAGAAACTTCATATTTACACCACAGGTACTCCATGGAGCAGGTGATCTGATTAGGTTTTGGAGGACCTTTCTGCATAAACTTTGTTCAAAGTGATACCAGATATGTAGCACACAAAGAGAAACAAATTGGTATAAAAATCTTTCCTAAGAAATGAGTTAATTGGCTAGAGTAGGAAGAAACGTATTTTCAACTGGACACGTTGGCTCAAGAACAGTACATTAAAAAAGTACATAATGTATCTATATTAACTGCATAAATATACATATTAATGATGTAAAACTGATTTCTTTGAAATGACTTTTACTAAAAGTACTGTAATTAAACATGCTCTGTTGTCATGGAGATCATTATGGGATATGAGGCCTCTTGTTTGGTTAATTTAATGGGGATTGTGCATATTTTAGTTATGCTAGTGATATGCTAGTGTTTTTGTCCATAACTGAAGAATTCACACACTGATTAACTACAACTAGACTGGTTGGCATATAACGGCAAGATAGTAATTCTAGTTTGAGTTATGAGACATCACTTTACTTGTCAGACATTAAAACATGCAACATAAAAGCACATACAACACGGCAGGTAGACTAATAAAAGGAGGAATTAAGACAGCATTATGCTACATTATTATGTACTAATTAAAGCATGCAACACATACATAAACAAAACAAAACATAAAACCTCGACATAAATCTTCTGTACCTGGCAGGAATCTTTGCCACCCATCCGAGATCCAGCACACAGCATGTTTGGGGTGATCCTGCCCCAGTAGTAATATATGCAGTAAGGCTGGATTCTCACATCCACAGCACGTAGCACAGGGGACAGGTAGTAACTGTAAATCTGTGTCACGCCCCAGCCGCTCACTGTGCAGATGTCATCAACAAGCGGAGGGGTGTGTTCATCAGGCAGAGCAACTGGCTGGACATTTGCGTTCAGCTGTGCCGGTTCACTCAACTGAAACAAAAAACAAAGTTACAGCACCTTATCTGAGAGATGCTGACCAAGCAGTCACATCACTCATCAGCTCAGGACGGGATGTGTCAAAACCTCCATGTACCTCATCTATTATTTCAGTCTATTCTTCTTCTTACCATAATGAGCATAATGTCATTGTTGAATGTCTTGTAGTTGTAGTTGTGGACATATATCTTCGAGACATTGAAGATCTGTTCAAATCCTTCTGTTGTGACCAAGCTGTGTTCACTCAACACCACCCTCATCAGACTGCTCCTAAGGGCCAAAGTCAGATATAATGTGTTTTAGAATTTACCCTCTAACTGCAAAATTACAATTTAACATCTTCATCTTCATCAAACAAACAATAAAACCCAATTATTATAACAATTTACATCTCAAAACATCATCAGTCTCCATTGCTTTGGCTGTGTGCCTTTCTCTGATAATGTCTAGTGTCAGTACTTACGGCTTCCAGCAGTGGCAAGCAGACACCACCCACTGAGGGTGCACTAAGGTTCCTCCACAGTAGTGCTGCCCTTTCTCATCCTGCAGGGATGCCTGATATTTGATGGAGTATGGTGAAACCTCCTGACCCCCAATGATCCTCGCTGCGTATGCCTCTGTGGATGGTGAAAGTAGGCAGTGAGTCAGGCATTTGGGCTTAAACTCTTGGTTTTTAGATGATAAAAATTCTGGTCAACAAATTTGTTCTGCGATTTACCAAAGAGGAAAGTGGAAAAAATAATTAGCATTTCTATTTTTACCCTCCTTAATAAATTAAAGGCCCTTTCAGTATAGTCCCATATCTTGTCGGACAATCTGCACAGTAAAGGATGTCATTCCCATTAGTATCTAGTCAAGACTTTATACTGAGGAACTTACCTGATACTGTGAAAGTCAAAAGCAACAGCACAGCAGACCTTCGCAATGAACCCATTCCTTTTAACTTATCACCTGTAATGGAACAATACGACTTTTAGCTATACCCTCATTGGGCTATACACATGTACAGCCTTGTGGCCTAACTTCCAATTTTACAAAATGTCTCGGCTTCACCCTGAGTATGACATCTAAAAGCATTTTGTAGATATA
>NW_026115496.1:0-23130 GCF_001640805.2 Lates calcarifer | reverse complement strand
ACTTGAAACTAGACTTGGACTTACCCCAAGGACTTATAAACTGCCAGTAACCCTCACATTACCCTTCAGTGTCTCTATTACCTCTGGTTGAGAACATCAACTGAATGCTTCAGATGTGAATGCATTTTGGAAAAGTCTTAAACTGAATATTACTGGTTCGCAAAGATTTGTTATTGTCAGGTTATAATACAACATCATTTTACAGCCTGTCATGTGAGGAGTTCACTAAGTCAATATTATTGATGTTCATCTAATCTAGTTCCCAGGAACAGCTGTCCACTGTTGACCAGATTAGAAAGCTAAGGAGTGTTTCTGGTTTCCTCATTGAAGCAGCATCACGGCAGCTGTGTTCTCTCACAAACAATGTTAGATGTTATAGACAAAGAAGGAAGATGGTGGCCACACAGTAAACTCTGGATGTCATCCAAGGAATAGAGTCATTCATTTACTGTATTGTATTAAACAATGACTGACTCGGATGACTGTTGGCCTGAGGGGAATGAGAGGTGATTGTCTAGTTATCGAGTGAATACCTAAAAGCAACATTAATCATCTTCCCAGCAGTCTCCATGTTTTTGCTTGTGTTGTAAATTCATTTTGATTTAGTCACCATTCTGAATCAAACTCGTAAACATACTGCTCCACTTAACAGGCTGACACACTTTAACGAGCCATACAGTAATCCTTTATAATGACCTATAATAACCTAAAATAAATAGGGAAACAATGTATTTGTAGCACCCATATCCGCACAGACACACATGTTTATTCAAGTCACGTCACTTCTTGACCAGATAAAAGGAACACGGTTTGTTTATAAAGGAGGCTATAAAGCTTTACGGCGTCTCTGTGTGAATGTGTAGCTTTGGACCAGCAGTATAAATAAAGGTTGAAGAGAGGGACTTTAAAGAGTCTGTGTTAGCAGCCTTAAGCAGGAAACTAGTCTTAAGAAGGTAAGTGTGCAGCGTATGATGTGGTGTTGTTGTATAGTGGGGGACCAATGAAAATGTCTGTTCTATATGGATGAGAATTTTTCACTGCAGATCTGCTGCCTTAGTACACATGACTGCACAATGATGTGTGTTGCCTCATGTCTGTTGTGTGTCTTGCAAGACCCACTTGACCTTGAAACCAAGAAACTGTCTATTTTACAAAGGAACATTAATGATTTGATGTGAAATTATGAAAATCAAAGATTTTGTAGAGGTCGATCCCACCGGTCACAATGGTGACCGTAAAAAATGTTTTCATTTATAAGGCCCTAAAGATGTTACTAAATGATGTATCAATGCATTTCCAGCAAATATGCTATAGCTGAAGCATAGAGTCTTCTTGGGTATGATGAGAGGAGCACTGCACACCTGGATTCAGGGGTTTTCCTGCCATTGTTCTCCGCATATCCTCTCAAGCTTTGTCAGATTGGATGGGGACTGTCAGTAGACAGCCCTTTTCATCTTTTTCAGAGATGTCTGATTTGGTTCATGTCAGGGCTTGGGCAAGGACATTCGGAGGAGTTGACCCCAAGCAACTCCTGTGTTGTCTTGGCTGTGTGCTTAAGGTCATTGTCCTGTTTGAATGTAACCCTTTTCTTGTCTGGGAAAAATTTGGGATTAAATTGGTTAAGATTTCCTTCTTTCTTCTGTCACATCATGACTCGGACATCTCGTTTTCTCTGATTTCTCCCTGTGCTATAATTTTCTATCTTTATCTGACTGAAAAAGTATGAATTTCCATTTTACAGGAAAAAGATGCCACTTCATAACAGGTGTTATCTTGTGCCTCACAAGTTACTTTTTCTCCGCACAGAGCTGTTCTGCAAACCATAACTTTCATTTGATGCATTGACAGCATAGACCAAGATATTGAGCCATCTCTTAATAGGAATATGCTGAGGGGCTTCACAGAGATGAAAGAGAGAGAGTGTGTGTGTGTGTGTGTGCTTCAGTGTGTGCCTGGGTCATAGAGAGATTCTATACTTATGTATATAAATGTGCAATTGCTGCCAGTGACGTAACTACTATCTATCACATATAACATTATTGCATTTAGAATTTTCCTATCCAGTTAAGAAGTAAACAAACATCCAAAGTAAAAGCATTCATTCTGAAGAGGAGTAGTATTCAGTTTTATTGTGAGATGATGTCCTTGTATCTTCATTTTGGGAGATTTTCATGCTTACACATCAGTTGAGTGACAGCAGTGAAAAAGCAAAAGGGGTAAAAATGACAGAAATAGGATTAAAAAAAAGGAAGTAAGGTCAAGAAAAAGGATGGATAAAGGAAGGAGAGGATAGAGAGAGATTGAAAGAAAGAAAAAAGAAGAAAACATGAACTTAACAGAAAATTAGGAAAGAGAGGAATTTCAATTTGCTGTAGAAACATTATGTTGTGTTGAATAATGCCTCTGCCATGTAGTGGAGTAAATATTACAATATACACCAATTAAGTATTTCTTTATTAATTGTACTGGAGGAAAAGGAAAGGTTCTTAAGATGAAAATTATGAAACATGGAAGCATGTGGAAAATGCTGAATACCCCGAGTGTCAAAAAAACAATTTATTTTTGCCACCTTTTCACTGAAAAACAGAAAATGCTTAAGCTTACCTTTCTTGTTCTTCTTCCTTTACAGGTTTGTCACAATGATTTGGAAAGTGATTAATTTCAGTGCTCTCCTTCTTGGAGCACTCACATCCCCAACTCCATCTTCACCCCCCATCTCTAACACTGAGGAAGGACCATGTCGCATCTACAACTCTGGCAGCTCTGCAGACTGTCTGGGTAGACAGCTCAACAGTGTCCCCTGGAGACAATTCCATCCACACTTGAAGCTGTAGATCTCTCCTACAATAAACTTCAAGCTGTCCATGCTGATGACTTCCTCCGCCTCCCTCGGCTTCGCAAGCTTCTGCTGCAGTACAATAACATCTCACACCATTGACGATGATGCCTTTAAAAACAACACGCTACTGGAGCATCTTGACATCTTTAATAACTCCCTGCAGGAAATTCCTGCCAGAGCTCTGACGCCTCTCTTGAATCTAAAGAAGCTCTACATGTCCAATAACCTTTATAAACATGCCACTTTAGCTGATAGCTTCTCCAAATTTGTCAAACTCCAGGTTTTGTCAATGGGTGGTCCTCTGGTGATGGGTCTAAAGAAAGCAGATTTTCAGCCACTGAAGAACATCAAGTTACAAGGATTTTCAGTCAAATGCTCCTCCAATCTAAGCTACTATGAGCCTGGAAGTTTAGAAATCATTTCAGACGCAGATGATGGGCTTCGATATGGCCATAGATCAACGGCCAAGTGCTCTCCCTCACATGCTACGAGACCTCGCCAACAAGACATTCAGCCTCATCCAGTTCCGTAATCTCTTTGAGTTCACTTACTACATGGAGAAGGAGGACATTTTTCAAGGATTAAAAGACATCACAGCCAATCAGCTTATCTTTCACAGAGGTAAATTCAACGAGAATCTCCTGAGGATGGCTTTAATGAACTTACAGGTCACCCCTATCAAATGGTTGAGACTTCAGTACATTGACTTTGCCCGTTCACCCACGTTTGTTGACAGTGGAGCAGGTTCCAGCATCACAGACCTGGAACTAGATAAGTTGGATCTTTGGTAAGTACCCTCCCATGTGCCACTGTAAAGTATAAAGTAGTAGAATGAAATAAATAATATTGTTTTTTATTTGACCATAACAAGCTCTATTTCTTGTAGGTATATCAGCAATCCTGATATACTGAGATTTGACTGGCGTTTCACCTGGTTCAACAAAATTAAGGATCTGTCCATTCGGTATGTGTATTTCAACTCCGTGCCTTGTGACTCCTGGGTTGAGATGGAGGGTGTGGAGTCCCTGGACGTTTCCAATAATCGACTACAGAATGAATTCATCTTCAACCAGCGGTGTGATTATAAGGGCTCCATGCCAAATCTTCACACTTTCAACCTCAGCACGAATGAACTGACAAGCTTAAAAGACTTGTCATCACTAACAAGGGAGTTCCAGCAGCTTCAGGTGTTGGATTTAAGCAACAACAAACTTGGATCTGCTGAAAACAGTCAGGACTGTGTTTGGCAACAAAATATCACTCATCTTATCGCTCACCACAATCAGTTTGTAAGTGAAGCCCTCTGTTGTCTGCCCACCACCGTGCACTATTTGGACCTGTCTTACTGCAACCTGGACCAGCTGGACATGATGTACTTTGAGAAAGCAACTAACCTGAAAGAGCTCCTGCTGAGTGGGAATAAAATCAAGTTCATCCCATCCAAGTGGGAGAGTCTGTCACTGCAGTCACTAGCTTTGGATGGGAATTCGTTTGGCCTCATTAGCAAGGCGTCCTTCCAGGACATGCCTCGGCTGTCTCAACTGAGAGCGGGGAATAATCCTTACCATTGCACTTGTGAGCTTCATGCTTTCGTCCAGGACACAATTTCACAAGGCAAGGTGAACCTCACAGACTGGCCTTGGAACTACAGATGCTACCACCCAGAGGCTTTCCTTAACACAGTCATATCCAAATACTTCCCAGGTCACGTGGCTTGTGATATCAGACTAGTTATCGTCATCTGTGTTGCAACCACTACAGCAGTGATCTTGATACTGATGCTGATCTGCTATATTTTTGACCTCCCGTGGTACACTAAAGCCACATATCAGATCATCAGGGCCAAATACAGAGCTCATAAGGAAAAAGCAGCAGGGAATTAGGGACTTTTACCTATCATGCCTTCATATCCTACAGCCACTCCGATGCAGACTGGGTGAGGGACGAGCTCTTACCCTGTTTGGAGAACAACAGAAACCCCTACCGTCTGTGTATCCATGAGAGGGATTTCATGCCAGGAAAGTGGATCATCGATAACATCATTGAGAACATTGAAAACAGTCGAAAGGTACCAAAATGTAGTTTCATAATAGTCTTGTGTACATGCCAGGATCTAGTATTACTGATACACACGACAGTTACAGTACATATACATATTGCAAATAAGTTCAGTAAATTGTGAGGGGTGAAAAGATTCTGCAATCAGTTCAATTCAGTTCCAAAGGATTTACATTTCTGTACTTGGTTGACTGTTATCAATTATTTAATAGCTTAAAAGCAGATGGAAACTATAATCACTCAACAGGTGTGTTCTAATAAATCAAAGGTCTCAGTCAGTCACTTACTCAAGTAATGCATGAAATTTAAGTTAAGGCAATATCACAAGTAGATGGGAGAGTGTACAGGCCCTGATCCACATCTCTCATCAGTTTAGGTGTTTTCCAATAGGTTGAGGAGCTAAGTCCCACCTTTGGCTGATCAGGCAGTAGAGTTTCCAGTGTAATATTTACAAACTACACAGCTTGCCCCACCTTTAAATACAATAATTATTATTTGGCTTACACATACAGTTACATTAGTAATGCAATGATAGGCTGCACCTGCAGTGGTGGCAGCAGGACAGGGTGAGGATTTCACAGTATCACAATTAAAGATTGTGAACATTGGCATCACAGTTTTGGTCTTGGTTTCAGAATTACTACACCCCCAGAAAATACTCATAGTGAAACCTATCAGTGAGTTTGGGCAGACAGCTTGAGGAAGAATGTTTATCAAACTGTCTCAGCTGAGCAAGGTTGGCAATGGTACCATCATGTACTCTAAGTTTAAGGATTGGGCCATGATGGGGTTTAGTGTTGTTTCAACATTGACTTCCCTTTGTTACTTCCCCTACGGGAATTTCCACTGCCATCTTATGTGATTAAGTGATCTGAACTTTCCACAAAACACGATGACTTTTGTGACACTGGGGGCTGAGCAATGAAATAAGAAGGCAGATGTTAGGATCATGATACACCAAGATGACAATGTTGACTATTGGGCTCCACTGGGCTGTTGTTGAGCATTTGGTGCTGACCTTCGGCCATAGTTTTCAAGTTTGTCCAGCACCACTGGCCGAAGTCAGCTTTTATGGTGGTCATTTATGCAACAGCCTCTTAAATTAGTGGTGAGACAGAGCTTGGTCTCTGGCTGATCTGCTCGCCAAATTAGTAACTTCACCTATTCAGTGCAATGGAGTACAGTAGGTGTAGATTGTTTTGAAAGCTTCTAGGATTTATAAGAAGGGTTGTAATGCAGAAGATTAGAAGAATTCAGCACCAGTACCATACTATTTCCCTAATTTCTAAAGCTTACTTTTAGATAGACAGTTCATAGCTACATCATGTCCTATATAAAGTAAAATATGCAATTTAAATCCATGTTGTAACTTCCTTTCTTTCTTATTCTTTATTTCCATTCTCAGGTAATATTTGTCCTCTCACGGCATTTTGTTAACAGTGAGTGGTGCAACTATGAGCTGTACTTTGCCCAGCAGAGAGCAATGGGAAAGACCTTCAGTGATGTTATCCTGGTGGTAAAGGAGCCCATTGATCCCAACTCCCTGCCCAGCAAGTACTGCAAGCTTAAGAAGATGCTCAGTACTAAGACGTACCTGGAATGGCCCCAGCATGCCAACCAGCAGGTGTTTTTCTGGGAGCAGCTGAGGAGTGTTTTGGGCAAGCCGACAATGACCAGAGAGGGTACACACAGTGTCAAGAGCAGAACTTCATCTGAGGGTGGCATTTCTGTGATTGGGCTCCCTATGGAGGATCAGAGGCCAGAAGTAGTGAAACCTAACATGGATCAAGAAGAGGAACTCGGAAACAAGATTATTAACAGGAATAATCATGAGTTGTCCAATCAGGGACAAATACCTGTGGTGGCATTTTGACCACTAGCTTACATTTCTTCAGTATTGTGTCAGCAAAAGCCTGAACTCAGGTAACCTTTTGATATGCCAAGCTGGGAGCAAAAGCCAATGTCTCATTAAGATGACAGACAATAACATGAGCCCTACCTGCCTATGGCATTCTGATATGTTATCCCTGAGGGCTGAGCTGATGCCCTCTGCTCCACTTACCCTTTGAGCGTCTCAGACCCAGTGCCCGCTGACAGGCGCTGAAAGGCCACAAACTCAGCGGCTCAAATGAGATCTCCCATGTTGCAATCAGGATAACAAGCCAGGTGCCAGGAAGACGTGGTGACAGGTGCCGCATTGTGAAGGGACCGTACTCTGTTACATTCTTGGCCCTAAGAGGTATGAGATCACAAATGTTCCATCTCGGAAATCTCACAGCCGAGTCAAAGGCTGTACAGACCACATAATATCAACACTTAATGCTGTGTTTTGGGAAGATTACTAACATACCTGGGAACATAATAGTCAAAATCACAAGTGAATCTCAATATATCATTCAATTCAGCAATCTATGCTGGCTCTTGAGTACAGGCAATGCTTAGTGATGAAAAGTAAAGTACACAAGAGAGACAACTGAGGACTCCAGGAAATTATATTTGTATCATCTCTTTGAGTGTGTGCTAATTGACTCATAAACTGAAGTAGCTTTCTGTAGGCCTTCCGCTCTTTCAAGTGGACTGTTCCTGTATTAAACTATTACATGCATGGTCTGATAATCACTGATTTGATTGCTGCCAAAAGTTCGTCTTAACTTGATCTGATTGTGTTGCTTTTATCAGTCCTCGTAAGTCACTGTTGTTAATTGCCTTAGATATGTTTTTAATAAACCTCTCATCACATGTGGAAATAAGTGGACAAATCCCATCAGAAATTATTTTAAACTTAATAGATGTTTGGCCATTTGGGTGCAGATGAACAGACACACCTTTATCGCTGGCTCTTTAAATGACCCAAAACAGCCGCTGGTTTGTCACTACTGGTGACTCCTTTCACATTCTACATAGTCAACTTTTTTTTTCTTTTTCTTTTTTTGCATGAAATGACAAACGTAGCTAAGTGTTTATAACAAGTCCAAGGTAAGGGTCAGGTTGTATTTAAAAAAAAATCCTTGCAGTAAATCATGGTGTTTTATCCTTTAGGTGTCTTTACACACTTTATAATAAGTAAATAAAAACTATCAGAAGATAAAGCAAGTCACTGCCCCTGATTTTGTCATGAAAAGAAATTGTATTATAAACAACAATGTCCCCCTCCTTTTTTTTGGATAAGAAGCATACTATGTACAGTTGGCAAATGTTTTTTAGTAACATTTTTGTTGTGTTCTTTTTTATTGGATTTGAGCTGAGCTCAGACCTGTGCCATGATGGTTACTCTTTTTTGAAAGCATTTTGGATTTTTTTTGGATTCTTTCCAAATGTTTTATATTCAGATTTGCATCAGTGTTATACGACAGTTTAAAAAAAGAAGAATTTGTTTCTCTCCTACCTGCAAAGTTTGCATGTGTGGCCATTTGCAGAGTTTGCAATCAGCCTGTAGATGACACCCTTGAACTTAATATCCTCTGATGGATGTTGTCATTACCACACACACACACACACACACACACAGACACAGACAGAGAGAGAGAGAGAGAGCTCAAAGTTTTGTAGTTTTTTTTAATGACAAAGTGAGTGAACGATGAGCTGCACAAGTCCTTATCACTGCATATAAGAAATGCATTATATATCTAAATATAAGGCATTCAGGCATGGGACATAAAATGACAGACTCTTAGTATGTGTATACTTTTAGTATTTCCTGCTCTAGAAATGATATTCATGTGCAGTATGTGCCTTACTGTTATGACATGTAAAATATTGATAAGTCTTACAACGCAGTATTCATGCATCGTTGTGTAACTGAATAAAAATGTAAATGTTTTAGTTCTTACTGTTAAAGTCTGACCTTGTTGGCTTTGGTTTCCCACTAAAAGAGAGATGAGGAAAACTTTTTGTTCCAGGTTTCACATGCAGTTGTCTCAGTTGGTCGTGTCAGAGAAAGTGTTTCATCTTTAGGTATTACTTTTCATCAAACCAGGAAGAGAAAATCTGTCTCTGATCTGATGACATTTCAGGTTTTTGTTAATGTGATCAAATGCCAAATTCAGAGACATTTATTTAGTCCAGTACAGACAGCCAACTTTGTACTGACATCAGGGATTTACTTCCCTGTATTATTAAGATATATAATATTCTGCAGTGTACATACAGTAAATATTGTCTTGTGTGTCCCTGATGTAAAGTCAGAGAGCAATTTCAGTGTCAGCCTCAGCAAATGATCTCATAACTGCTGCAACCTTTAATTTCTTTGCAGCATTGTTAGATATCTAATGTACTTTCTGGCGCCCCAGCGTAAATAATTAACTAGACATGCAAAGTTCCATAAAACCTTCATATTGGCCACCTGGAGATACTGATGTAAATCAACCCTGATCGTTTGCATTCAGTGAACAGAGGATTTCATTTGACCGGCCTGCACTTAATTTGTATTGCTTCTCACGTTGCACTGTCATTCAAGCATAATCATTCCCTTAATTGCAAATGATGTTGCAGGAAGGTACCTGAGGATTACAGGCAGCACACAGGGAAAAACTGTGGCAGGAAAAAAAGAGAGAATTGCTGCAACTTATTTCTTGTATTATTTGTCAGAATAGTTAACAGCTCTGGAGGCAAATGTCATTCACAGGTGTCAAGAAATTTGAGAGTATTTCATTTGGCATTTTGCACACAGGCTTTTTGGAAAGGCAATGAATATTAAACTGTGTATGCATACAGCATGGTAACACAGAGTTCAGAGCTCAGGTCAGAATCAATTTTGTGTCAAAAGCTAAATGCCATGGAGATAAAATTTTGACCGAAAATGAAGATACTGTGTGTTGTTGTTTCCTAAAACATAAGAGGTTGCAGAGTTTGTTTTCTAAACTGTTTGGAAAGCATCCTGCAATGTTAGCTGTGATGTATCACATGAAATCTCGACAACTGCCCATTTGTAAGAGTGCAGACTGAAGGCTAGACACATTGTTCAGACAGAAAGAATATTTTGCTGATATCAAATATTATAGAATATTAAGCTTGGCACTTTTAACTTTAGTTACAGTAAATGACAGAAAGACATTCAACAAAAAAAATTAGATGAGCATTTTTATGTGCAAACAGTGCAAAATATAAACTTAAAAACTCATCCGATATCTAAAATAGTTCAACAAACCCACAACATATGAATGTATATGTTGTATATATGTATACACATAGCAACTAAAATAGCAATTATGGAATTATGACATTATAGTCCCCCCTCATGTTTGACAGTCAGCTCAGATTTGTAATAATCACAGTTAGACTCCTGGTTCATGCTAATGTTTCACCTTAGGTTATGCAGTTTTGTGCTAATGACAGCCATAATTTTATCAGGTGATAATATACTTATCAGGTTCACTTTTCATTGGTTACTGACTTCTCAGCTATTCTCTTTTTTGACAATAGCTGCAGTGTTTAGGTGCAGGGTCTCTGTCAGTCAGTCACCTAAATGGTCATCAACAGTGTTATTAGTTACAGCTGTGCTTCTCTTGCAAGCCACGTACTGCCTGTTTTGGCCTTAGGGCCAGAGGCGGCCCACCTGCTGCACAGGTGGGGCTGCGGCTGTCCGGAGGGAGGCGCTTATCTGATTCTGGGTCATTTGCACACGTGAGAGGAGTCCATATAACTGATGGGGATGAGAGCTGAAGCTACCTCCACCAGCACCTGTTAGCATCACTGTCCAGGTGAGTTCCTGCTATTTAATTACCTGAAGAAGCGAGTAGTTAGAGCTAAACGTAAAACTGATTCAGTGTTTCATTCCAAGCAACTTTATTATTTTAAGTGAGATTTTGACATTTCCCAAAACTGCTCGTGGTTTAGTCTCTGCCTCAGTTAATTAACATCGCCTTTGCATTTGACATTCAAAGGCTTTTAATTAGCTCGGTCAAATGAATTATTAACAGCAATCATCGAGACTAATTAAGGGAATGTGGCGCCGCATCATTCAGTGAAGTCATGTAGGAGAAGTTACTCAGATTCACTCTGTCTGTCACACACAGGTATAGAGCAGCTGTATTATTGATGAGAGCGCCAATATAGGCAGGATAAGAATCATCAGACAGTATAAACGGCGACACATGAACCTCTCAGGGTTAATCCTCAGCATCAATGCATCAGGTCGTTTAGGTAACATAATGCAAGCCACAATCTAAAACTATTTTATGTGCATGCTCTGCAGGGGGTCTGTCCTTTGTCCTCCACTGGTTCATGGAGGTTGGAGGTGAAATGACTCAGCCCCCCTGCAGCAGCCTCTCAGGTGTCTGATAGAGAAAGGCAGGTATGAGGTTGGATATTTAAACAGTCTAACTGTGTCATTCCTGACCCTCAAACACCTGCAGCTCATTTGGCACAGACATTAGCAGGTTTAATAAATGTGTTCATGTGTCATACACAAGATGTGGTCATGTTTGTTTTAAGCATTAAATTTTTCTACATCCTCTGGATACTTTTATTCAGTTCCCTCTTGTATCTTGGTGCAGTTACCCTTCACTTCCAGCAGACTGATAATTGATGTCATGACATGACAAAACAGACTGAAGTCTCTGTTTTTGGCTAACAACATTCTGTGTGCTAGCCAATCAATAACAAGAAAGAAAATGCCAAACAACAGTGAATCTGTTATACAGGTATTTTTAGGAAATGACTAAAACTCAGCAAGAGAAATCAAGTGATCCAGCTTTGATTCCTGTTTCAGAGCAAGGTTTTAAAGAAGCTATCACAAGTGGGACACTCGAGCATAAGCCAAGCTTGAGATATGTTGCACAGCAGAGATGTGGTCTACTAACAAATGTCAGTAATTTGACAGATGAAAGACCTAAAAGCTGAAACATAATTAAGATGAAATCCTAGATGAAAATGTTTTGAGCTGATGGTTGCTCAGGGCGACCTGTGACCCTGCAGACTGTCTCATCCTGTATTTTCCTTTTCCTTACTTTGTTTCCAACTTTAGTTTTACTTTTGGGAAACATCTGCATCTATTGTGTGCTAATATGTAAAAATGTCACTGAATCATTTGGCCCTCTGCCTTTCAACAACGCTCCAGAGTAACATCATTGTCAACCTCATAACTCCTGGAAAAATGGGGGAAAAAAACATTTTATCTTCCTGCAGATTTCCTGTGCACCAGAGCTGATACAGGTGATGGAGGCTGCTGGTCCTCTGCATACAGATCTGAATCACACTTTTTCACTGCTCTGTTCCAACCTGTCTGTAAATGATTTTTCCCTTTTGTATTGTCCCTGCCCAGTGGAAATCCTCAAAATCACTGAACTGTCATTTTCTTTATGCTTTTCGTCTGCTCAGTAATAAAACTTTTTTGTTTTCAACAGACACTCTTGGCCGCCTTCTTTGTCCTTCCTGCTGTAAAACTGAAAATGTCCCCCCTGCAAGAAGCTATGGTGAGCCTCATTGAAGTGTTCTACTCCTATTCGGGGAGAGAAGGCGACAAGTTCAAGCTGAACAAAGGAGAGCTGAAGAACCTGTTACAGGAAGAACTCACACTGGCAGTGAGTATCTGTCCAAAGCAAAGTTTGATCCTGTGAAATGAATTTCTCTGGCTCGGTTTTTCAGCATGGTGCTTCTGTTTTAGACCAGCAAGGACACCGCGATGGTTGAGAAGATACTGAATGACCTGGATGAAAACAAGGACGGTGAAGTGGACTTCCAGGAGTTTGTCGTTCTGGTCGCTGCAATGACTGTCACCTGCAATGAATTCTTCATGGACTGTGAGAAGAGCTGCAACAAAGGCAAGTCGGAGGACCATGGTGCGAAGAAAGACTGATGCCCCAACTTCATACAATTTCTATACTAACAAAGTTGGTCATGTCTTTAACCACAACACCTTATGATGTTGCAAAAGATTCATCACTGTTAACCAGTGTTTTTTTTTTTTCTTGTCCTTCCCAAAGTCTTTGATCTTAATAAAAATGTTCTCCTGTTTTGACTTGTCAGTTATTTCAGGAAAGAAGCTGGATGGTTTAATGTCTTTAAACATTTCACTGACCCATCAGAATCTGAAGTGAAAAAAAAAAAAATATTTTAATTCCTTTTATTTGCAGATGGGGAGGGATTCAGATTCAATTGAATATAGATTCATGATAATATGGGTTGTTATAAATTTGTGGAAGGGAAGTGCCACATTTGTCTAAAAAGTGATTACAGCACAGCTAGCTAGCCTTGGAAACACAGGTGATGTGACAGAGTGTCAGAGGCTGACATGGCCTTACATCCTCTCTTTATCAACACACAGGGCAAATGAGCATTTATTCAGTTCTTTATTGTCATTGTCAGTAATAACGAGATTCTGTAGAGCATCTCAAAAAGTGACACAGCAAAATTAAATTCAAAAAGTGCATATGTGTAAATATACACAGTGTATTCTATCACAGCACAGTAAGACAATAGTTTGAAAAAGGCACAGTCGCAGCATCAGACCGATCAGATGTGTAAACAGTTGCGTAAGAGCTGCAGCAATGCAAATGATGTGCACACGGCGTGGACAGCGAGTGCTATAGATGGTGATTAAGTCTGGTAGACTGGTCCCAATGATTTTGATTTAAGGTTAAAAGCAGCCCTTAATAGGACTGTACACAATGCAGTCTGTAGAAACTCAATACAGGCCCTCACAAAGTCATGAAGCTTCTTAAATTATACAACAGCAGCTTGTCTGGCAGCTATTTATGCTGAAACTCCTCAGAAACGCAAGCTCTGGTGACATGATACTGCAGCCAGTACTAACCACAGGCTTGCCTACCACACTAACAAGTCTGTCCTGTTACCACCAGATGGTGGTAGATAGACACTACGCAGGCACACCCTGAAGGACTTTGTTTGTTCTGCTAATGAGATGCATTCCTACAAGTTTTTTGAAAAGGTGACACAAAGTTTACAAAACAGCACATACACTTCATTCTTAAACTCTGAACACAGCAAACAGAAACAGCAGAAAAAGAGAAAACAGAATTAAAGAGAGAACAAAAGAAAACTGTTTTTTTCCACGAGACCCAGAGGTCTAAAACAACCACCCTCTCCTGCTGGCTTTGGATTTTGAAGCACCATCTCCTGAATATTTACATGTAAAAATAAAACAAAATCAGATATGTGGTGTTTGAGGAATGATGAATTGACCTCATGCGAACACACTCATGCTTGCACTCCTAACAAGGACATGGACACTGTTGGCAATCATCATATTTTGCATACTGACACTGTACACTCTTGAGTACTTGCAAATCAAAATGAGGATGATTCTGCAAATTTTGCATTATGTTCAGAGATGGTGTGTTTAGATCAAATGTGGTTGAGGTATGGGTGGGGCTCGGCAACTATACACTTGGTACAGTTGGAAGAAGACTATGGCTATGGTTACTAAAAGAGCACATGTTAATATCAGATCTGCAACAAAAACTCAGGAATGTTGCATAACAATCAGAATCACTACACACCCATCTACCAGCCCCAAAACCACACTGTCTTTCTGGCTACCTTCCTACCCACAGGGCACACACAAAACATTGCAGTGTGGGAACTGAGTGACTTGTTTTTTTTTTGTTTTTTTTTTTTTTTTTTTTTGTTGATTTTAAACAGACTTCACTTCCTAGAAAGCAGGTTTGTCCCACTTGTCACCAAATACTTAGAAAACAATACCAAGCAAACAGTGAGAGCAATTATGCTCTCACTACAACCATCAGGCAGTGGTATGCTTCATGAGTCCACCCTCATACTGTCTGCCAGTGGTTTTAAAACAGGTCTCAATGTACTGCAATGTATTGTGGTGTGTTGCACCTGTTCCAGCACCAAAAAACAGCAACACTTTGGGTTGAGAAAATCTTAATCAACAGATTTGAAACTTTAAATGATCATATTATTACTGTAAGTAATGGGGTCCTAAATAAACACACAGGTTTGGCATGTAAGAAAAGGTGTGGTCCTGATGACAGTTGTTCACATGTGTTGCCAAACTAAATAAACAAAATACAAAGTACTTGCAGAACCTCAGTTTGTTACCCTTATACAGAGATACCAGAGACAACAACAAAGAGAGGTGTGGTCACAGAGCCCAACAGTTCTTTGCCGAATTGGTTGGAGCTTGTACAAACAAGTTCTTAAACTCAAACCTGATTCAGAGAATCACATCAGGCACAACTGACCAATCAGCTGGAATGATGAAACCACCCTTTCTAGGATGCTAAGTTCCTGTTTAGGTTTTGTCTTTTTTCAAATTTCATCTTTTGTCACTAAATACAACACTTTTGTTCTGTAGGTTCCACATGCTTGGTTTGCAAGGGAGAACTCCTCTTCTATATTCTGCTTTCCTTGTCTTTACATCCCCTTTTTCCTTACTTTCCTCATTCAGGAAGCAGGGTTGCCTTTGCTTTTCATGGTACAGAGACCCTTGACAGAAGGCTACAACATGTATTGTCTCTGATATACTGTCCAAGGTACAGTGTACCCTGCCTCTAGCCCAGTGTCAGCTGGGATTAGCTCCAGCCCTCTGCGACCCTCAAAGAATAAGTGGTGAATATCTCAAAACTTCATTGTGGCTAAGTTAAGAAAGAAAATATTTTGAGGGGAACTGACCCTTTAAATGGTCACAAGACTGTGGCATGTTCAAGGAAACAAAATTTACCTAGATTAACCACTCTGACCCACTGCACAAATAGTCTATTACCACACAGCTCCTCAGATATGCTTTTGATTAAAATGTACGTTAGACGAAACAGCGAGACAGGCAAAACTAAATATGGCTGTGTTTGCTGGCTCACCAGTCTGCCCGACACACCTACATTCCTATCGCTGTATGCTTTTGCTGCTACAGGTCTGTTGTGTTATACAATACAGTAATTCACATGTGGCTTTCTGTTGCACGCAACGTGATCCACCTGGGAAGAGGGAAGTGTCTATCTGATTGATTCATTTTCATTGGTGCTTTGAGCCTATATAACTGCTGAGATGCAAGAAGCAGCCACTTCCTCTCCCACCACTGGTTCAGGTGAGTTCCTCTTGTTTTCTATTTGTGACGGGTTCAGAACATTTAATGGTTCAAGTGTCAGATCTGCCAGGTGAGAGTTGAAATATAAATCTAATAATAATTCCAATTTTGATTATATTATAGTTTTTTTTTTAAATGCTACAGAGAGAATTTATCTATTGGACGGCAATGATAGTAGCATTACAGGCTGTGATGTTTCAATCTTATCCTCACAAAATAAGTTCAACTAATCAGCTTTGATGACACTGGACAGCTTTGATGTCTCTCCACATATACAGCAGATAAGATTCAGCCCTGTACAGTGCCTCTATAATGGGAATAAATAATAATAATTATTACAATAATAAACCTGCAAAAAACTTAAAATACTCAAAATACTCCTCAAAAGTAAAAATTAAAAGAGCAGTTAAAAGGACTTTTCATATTAGACATTTAAGTTTGGATGTTTAATATGTCTTAACTACTGCTGTCATTCTTCACGCCTTTCTTCATGCCTTTTATTCAATTCATTCATGTACTCATTCAGCCTATGAGGGAGAGATAATATTATGTCCTGCATTATACTTTGTTATTATTATTTGTTATTATTTTTATAATTATTTATTGCTACTCAGATTTATATTTATGTGATGATAATGCTATCACTATTTATCATTATCATATATAAACAAAATATTGACTATAGTCTTCCTACATTCTTTAGCTTTCATCTTTTCCAGTAAACAACAATAAAATGCCCTTTTCAAAACTTCTGTTGTGTGTTTGTGAATTCAACTGTCTCTCCAGGTTTTGACTGCAGGACTAAAGATGAATAAGGAGCCTGGCAAAGGTGAAGTGGCTGTATTCCTACTGTGACGACTCCTCCACCTGGACACTAGGTGTCCCTGTTGTTTTCTTTTTACTTCTTTCTTGCTACAGGTGTAGGGTGGAGGGTCATCAGCTGATTGAGCCACACCTGGGCCCAGTGTGTGCTCCATCTTATATTAACCCTCAGTCTGGAGTCCGATTGTGGGCTGGGAGCTTGGAGGATGGTTCCTGGTCCTGGCCGACCGTGGTGGCAGCTGCCGTTTTCTTTTTGTTAGTTTGGTTGTTCATGTGTTTGGTTATTCTCTCTTATTTTTTGTAAAAATAAATTGCTGGTTTTTAATCTGCCAACTCGTGCCGTCTCCCTCTCTTGCCACAGTTGTCGAGCCGGGCTGTGACAAATGGGGGCTCGTCCGTTCCTGGTTTGGCCCGGTAGATATTTGTGTAGCGCTGTTGATTCAGCGGAAAGTGAATTTTGATGAGCGGAGATGGTATTTGTGAATGAACCGGTTGTTGCGTCAGAGTGACGGGGACGTGCGGTTGTAGTTTTCCACGTGCAGCGTTTTGTGAATGAATGGCAGTGGCGGACAAGGACGAATGCGGTGAGTAAGCCGATTGGTTGTGGGTTTAAAGTGTACTGGTTACCTGTTGTTTCGTCATGTAAATGGTATTGTTGTTTGCACTGACCTCTGTTATTCCTGGAGACACGGCCTTGGTAAGTGGCTACTGTTCAGTCCCTGGTAGGCTCAGGACGAATTCCCTTCGAGTTCGTCGGGGGGGGGGATTTGTAGAGTGGTGACGAAAGTGGTTGGAGCAGTTGTCTCGGGAGCACGTCCGAAGCTGCAGGTGAGGTCGCCACATTGTGGTGGTTTTACCGGGCTTGCGGGATTTGGTGCGTAAATACCCACTACAAGTAGCACCTGAAGACTAGGGGTGAGTTTAGTTAGTTCTGGGATAGGCAGTTAGAGGGACGGAGCTACTTTGGCGTGTGGCTGTGGTTTTCAGAGGCTGCTGATCGTGCATCAGTGGTGGCGGGTAATTCGGCAGGTAAATTTAACCCATGTCTGTTAACATGGATTTGGTTGAGGAATTCCTGAAAGTTCCGACGGAGGAGTTATTGGAGCGTTGTTCGCGGGAGCAATTAGTGAGGATTGCCGAACATTTTAAAATGGATGTTGGTGATAAACGGTTGAAAGAGAACATGAGGAATATCTTAAAAGAAAACCTGTTGGAGGTGGGTGTTCTCTCTCAGCAGATACCTGCTGTTGCTCCTGGTTTGGACTCGTTTGGGGTGGCTGCCTCTGGCGAGGCTAGAGGGAGTACTGTTTTAACATTTGAACAACAGAGAGAGCTTCTGTTGTTACAGATGGAAATGAAAAAACTTGAACTGGAGGAGCGCAGGTTAACTTTGAGTAATGTGAGTGGCATGAGGCAACTTCCTGGTGGGATTGCGGGGCCCTCGCATGGGTTTGATGTGTCCATGAATCTGCGCTTAGTTCCCCAGTTTTGTGAACGAGACCCGGACACATTTTTCTCTCTTTTTGAGCGAGTAGCTGAAAGTAGGGATTGGTCGGATGCTGAGCGCACTTTGTTGCTGCAGTGTGTTTTGACAGGCAAGGCCCAAGAGGCTTACTCTGCACTTAGTGTAGCTGAAAGTAAAGTGTATGTTTCTGTCAAGACTGCGGTATTAAAAGCGTATGAGTTGGTGCCTGAAGCATATCGCCAAAAGTTTAGATCTTGGGAAAAATCTGGTAGACAGACGCACATGGAATTTGCCAGGGAGCTGGTGACTCATTTTAATCGTTGGTGTACTTCGCTTGGTGTTCATACTTATGAAGCATTGTGTGATTTGGTTGTGCTGGAGCAGTTTAAAAACTCGTTGCCCAGTAACATTGCTACATTTGTTGCGGAGCACAAGGTGAAGACCGCTGCTGAGGCTGCTGCGCTGGCAGATGAGTATGTGCTGACCCATCGTGTGGACCATGAGCATAGGGCTCGGGATGAGTTTGGTTTTAGGGGAGATGGCAATAGGTTTCGGCCAGTTGGTAAACGGTGGGAGGAGACGGCCGGTCCTCGCCATACTACGCCAGAAAAGGCCGTCTGCAGTCAGGGATATTATGATGCCGGTAAGAGATGTAATTACTGCAAAGGCAGAGGACACTGGAAAAATGAGTGCCCTGCGAAGGCTGGATCTAAAGGCGGGTTTAGTAATGCGAAGGTTAAGCCGGTGGCACTTGCTGCTCCAGTCAGGTATAGCAGTCCGGTTGAGTCGCCTGGTAGTATTTCCTCTCGTGTCATCTCTCCCCGTTCCGTTTCTCTCTCTCCTTTTCCTTCTGATACACAGGTAGAAATTGCAGTGAATTGCAGCCCTGGGCACCGGGATTTCTCAGCGTTTTGTGTCCGATGGCCATGTGTCACTGGTGGGGGAGTGATGATAAGGTACCGGTAAAAATCTTGAGAGATACGGGGGCTTTCGATTCTTTCATTGTTAGCACTGTCCTGCCTTTTTCCCACTGCACTGATACCGGTGATTACATCCTAATGCGGGGAATGGGGCTAAATGTATTACCTGTTCCTGTGCATAAACTGGAGTTGGACTGTGGGTTGGTCCGGGGCGAAGTTGTGATGGGCGTACGTCCCGCGCTGCCAATTCCAGGCGTGGATATTATTCTGGGCAATGATCTAGCTGGTATCCGGGTGTGGGCCGATGGTCCGCCGCCTCCTGTAGTAACATCCTCTCCTTCTGTTGCAGAGAAACCCGACGAAAGTGCGCAGTCTTTCCCTAGTGTCTTTACAGCTTGTGCGGTGACTCGAGCTATGCGCAGCGGGAGGCAGAGCCGGAGGCTGAGCAGAGTGACACAGAGGGGAATGAAGCTCCCTCCGTGTCTATACCCGACTCACTCCTGTCCGTTTCTCGTAGTGACCTGGCACAGGAGCAAAGTTCTGATTTATCGCTTAGAGAGCTGTTCCATATGGTGCTGCCTGGTGCTAAGGGGAAGAGTGCCGCCAGGGGTTACTTTCTGCAGGATCAGTTGTTGGTGAGGAAATGGGTGCCTCATGGAGATTGTTTTGTTGGTAACCCTGTCTTTCAAATTGTTGTTCCAGAGAAATTCCGGGAAGAGGTGCTGAGGACCGCCCACAATCAGTCGGGGCACTTGGGGGTCCGTAAGACATATAATTATATCCTCAAGTATTTTTTTTTGGCCTCGGTTGAAGAAAGATGTGTCCAGATATATTAGAACATGTCACACATGTCAGTTGACGGGGAAGCCCAATCAGACTGTTAAGCCAGTTCCATTGATCCCCATACCAGCCATGACGCAGCCGTTTGAACACTTGATAATAGATTGTGTCGGGCCTCTGCCACGTTCCAGGTCTGGTAGTAGCTACTTGCTTACAGTGATGTGTCAAAGCACCAGATATCCAGCTGCGTATCCTTTACGCACCATCACTGCCAAGTCTGTAGTCAGGGCACTGACACAATTTATGTCCATTTTTGGGATTCCCAAGGTGATCCAGAGTGACCAGGGCTCAAACTTCTCGTCTCACCTGTTTGCTCAGGTTCTGAGACAGCTCCGGGTGAAGCATAACCAGGCTTCAGCATACCATGCTCAGAGCCAAGGGGCGCTGGAACGATTTCACCAGACCCTTAAGTCTCTGTTGCGTGGGTATTGCGTTGAGCTGGATCAGGACTGGGAGGAGGGACTGCCCTGGCTGTTGTTAGCGGCCAGAGAAGTGGTGCAGGAAAGCACCGGATTTAGCCCCAATGACTTGGTGTTTGGGCATAGAGTCCGTGGGCCGTTGACTCTGTTGTATGACCACGTGGGACAGTCTGAACCCCCTGTAAATCTGCTTGATTTTGTTAATGGGTTCCGGCATCGGTTGTATATGGCTGGGGAGAGGGCTAAGAAGAACTTAGTCTCTGCACAGAATAAAATGAAGCAGCTCTATGATCGCCGAACGGAAAAAACGGCAGTTTAGTTCTGGCGATCAGGTTCTTGCTTTGTTGCCACTGGTAACATCTCCTTTCCAGGCGAAATTTCAGGGTCCATACACAGTTTTGCGCCAGGTTTCCGAGTTAAATTATCTGTTGGAAACACCTCAGCGTAAACGTAAGACTCAGCTCTGCCATGTAAATTTATTAAAGCCTTATTTGCATCAGGGGTTGCAGTCTGGTGGGTTGGGGGACCCTGTGCAGCAGCCTATTATAAGACCTGTGCTAGCGGCAGATGCGGTAGGGAGACAGCGATCTGTGGCTGAGCCATCATTAGAGGATGATGGGGTGGTTGCACCTGATGAGAGCCTGTTGACAGGCCGGCTAAACAACTCCGAATCGCTGGATAAGTTGGAGTTTTTGCTGGGGCACTTGCCCAAGGAGCGAGGCACTGAGCTGGTTGCTCTCATTCACAAGTACTTGTGTCTGTTTAATAATGTCCCAACCCGCACACACCTGATTGAACACGACATTGATGTGGGTGATGCGCAGCCTATCCGTCAGCGCTTTTACAGAGTGTCAAAGGAAAAACGGAGGGTGATGGAAAAGGAAATAAAATATATGCTCGATCACAAAATTGCAGAACCATCTTCTTCCAGCTGGGCGTCCCCTTGCCTGCTGGTGGATAAGGCAGACAAAAGCCCGAGGTTTTTGTACAGATTACCGTAAGGTAAATGGGGTTACGAAGCCAGATGCATATCCACTTCCACGGATGGAAGATTGTGTGGATCAGGTGGGCTCAGCGCGTTTTGTTAGCAAATTTGATTTGCTCAAGGGGTACTGGCAGGTTCCGCTGTCACTGAGAGCTTAGAGAGATATCTGCCTTTATCACTCCGTTTGGTCTTTACGCATACTCTGTGATGAGTTTTTGGGTTGCGTAATGCGCCAGCGACGTTCCAGCGTCTGATGAACATGGTTGTATCTGGGCTGTCCGGTTGTGCGGTGTATCTTGATGACGTAGTTGTCTATAGTGATACCTGGGAGGATCATGTCCTCCGTATTAGACAGCTGTTTGACCGACTTCGTGATGCACACTTGACAGTCAATCTGGCGAAGTGTGAGTTCGCCAAGGCGACAGTCACCTACCTTGGAAAGGTAGTGGGGCAAGGGCAGGTGCGGCCGGTGCGTGCTAAGGTAACTGCGATAGAGAAGTATCCAGTTCCTACCACTAAGAGGGAGCTTATGCGCTTCCTAGGGTTGGTGGGTTACTATCGCAGTTTCTGTAAAAACTTTTCAACCGTAGTGGCCCCCTTTGACTGACTTGTTGAAAGCCGGAGTAAAATATATCTGGTCAGCTTCTTGCCAAACGGCCTTCGACCAATGTTAGGTCTGTGCTTTGTTCACCTCCTGTCCTTGCAGCACCCTGTCTGAATCGCCCGTTTTCAGCTGCAGGTGGATGCCAGTGACGTAGGTGCTGGTGCTGTGCTGATCCAGTTAGATGACAACAGTGTTGAGCGTCCCGTGAGCTTCTTCTCTCGGAAATTTAACTCGCATCAGTTGAATTACTCTGTGATTGAGAAGGAGACTCTGGCTCTGGTGTGGGCCTTGCAGCATTTTTGACGTCTATGTGGATTCTGGTGTTCCTCTGGTGGTCTATACTGACCATAATCCTATTGTTTTCCTCCATTCGTTACCTTGTCCCAATCGCAGATTGATGCGATGGTTTTTGTTTTTGCAATCCTATTGCTTAGATATACGTCACATCAAAGGACCTGAGAATGTTGTGGCTGAACGCATTGTCCAGAGCTCCTTGCTCTTGAAAATGCTTATCATGTCTGTGGTAACCTCTGGTCTCCTGCTTTTTTCCCCTTCTGTCACTCTTAAATTGCTTCCCCAGGCGCCGGGGTTGCTGGGTTGCAGTGTGGATAGTGGTGGGGTTGGCTCAGAGATTATTCCAGGTCTGGTGAGTATGGTGGTATCAAGAGGGAAAAAAAACCAAAAACTAAGCTCAATAGTTGCAAATCTTCAGAGTTGCAGAAATAAGGTGTATTGTTGTGGTGTAAGTATATTATTAAAAAAATGAGTTGTATTACTGTTATTAGCTATGGGTTGGTTGTTAGCTAATGTAATTGCTGGTTGTTGAGATTCCTGATAGGAACCTCTCTTTTATGGAGGGGGTGTGACGACTCCTCCACCTGGACCACTAGGTGTCCCTGTTGTTTTCTTTTTACTTCTTTCTTGCTACAGGTGTAGGGTGGAGGGTCATCAGCTGATTGAGCCACACCTGGGCCCAGTGTGTGCTCCATCTTATATTAACCCTCAGTCTGGAGTCCGATTGTGGGCTGGGAGCTTGGAGGATGGTTCCTGGTCCTGGCCGACCGTGGTGGCAGCTGCCGTTTTCTTTTTGTTAGTTTGGTTGTTCATGTGTTTGGTTATTCTCTCTTATTTTTTGTAAAAATAAATTGCTGGTTTTTAATCTGCCAACTCGTG